>NC_061855.1:1349022-1351522 GCF_019202785.1 Penaeus chinensis
CTTGCACTAAGTCACCAATGAGCCAGTTAAAAGTACTGCTTGTCTCACCCTTTTCTTTGATTTACAAAAATATTTTATGTTATCTTATTTTACTGTTACTAATGTTTATATTATAATTATTATAATGTTTATAATAAAAATGACATTGTCGATATTCATAGCACTAGTAAAAAATAAATTTTCCCGCCAATTCAAGGAAAATTGAAATCAGGTAATGCTAAGTACTAGCAGAGCCATCTATGTGTAAAGACATTTCACAAAAAATATAAAAAATGAGCCCAGCATTTTCCCAATTTTTTTTTTTTTTTCCCCGGCAGCAATGGGTAAATATTGAAAAGGTTAAATGAGTGAATGAGTAGGTAAAGGAGTTAGATCAAGTGAAGGATATGTATGTGACAATGGAAGGAGAAGAGGTTGTTAAAGCAGAGAGTGTGGGATTCCGCAAGGATGTCTGATAGGTTGGGAGGTCGGTGAAGGGAAGATGGGTGGGGGAAAGCAGAGGTTGAGGCTGCAGCAAAGCATGGACAGGACAAGAGAATGTGTGGAACTGAAAGAGGGACATTAAGTTGGGAACATGGGGGAGTATGCAATATAAATGTTTAAATAAAACAAGAAGTCAAATATGCAGTCTCACATTTATTGATATTTAAAAGAGGTATTAAACAATATGTACAATAAATACAACCATATTTTAGGAATGAAAAAGCAAATATCATCATAGCAATGACAAATTTGTCTATAAATATAAAAATTTAGGATGAAATGTCAGCATTCTTTAAAGGTTTATAACATTTCTATGGGCACAAAATAGGAAAGCCAAAGTGAACTCCTTTCCCTTCACGAGCAGTTTGTGTTTTGAAACAATGCCATTTTTCATGAAAAAATATAATGAAAAGATTCCTTACTACTGCCATACTTTAGAATACTTCACAAAGTACTTCTCCAGATATCTTTTGATTTCATGATAATTAAAGATTTGTGAATACATGTCATATTTGCCAATCAAGACAAGTAATACAATAGATTTTTGAGACAATGGGACATAATTGATAACAGGCTAATATGCGGACCCTGCTTATCCATCACCTAAATATAGTTCTGTAGGAATACATCAAGGTGGGAGACTGCACGGTAATTTCACCTGGAAAAGAGACTGCACACAGAATAAATGACAGAAGCTAGGTTGCAAGATTTACACAGATCTCTGTTAAAGCTATGCATACAGAACATTCTGAGCAACAGGACATATCAAAACAATATTGGCAGTGATCAATGCTCCTGAATGATGAACCTGCATCCACTTCTTTAAAACCGCAATCACAACAGAACTCCTACGACTCGGTGTTCACGATGGGAACAAAGTCCTTGTATCATTTTTCCAGCTGATAAAGTGATTTTCACCTACTTCTGATATCAGTTTACATCTGGAGCTGGCTAGTGAAAATATATATTTACAAGTAACTGGAAAAAGGAATTTCCATACCCTTTAAAGGAGTGGGAAATATAAGTGTGTAAATATTCAAAGTTTCTAAGTAAGAGGGCAGACTGTTCTAGAAGTTCATAATTTTCATACTGTCATGGACTCTCTCTTGTCTAAAGTTAATCTTAACTTACAGTCTTCCAATTTTGTAAAGAAAAAAAAAAAATCTGAAAATACCATGGCATTAAAGTACCTGATTAAATTGGGTAGTCTCTTTTTATACATACTGTATATTTATATTACATATATATATTTGAATATATGTAGATAGATATACATATACACATACACACATATCTGTCAGTATCTATACCTATAAGCATGTTTGTGTGTGTGTGTGTGTGTGTGTGTGTGTGTGTGTGTGTGTGTGTGTGTGTGTGTGTGTGTGTGTGTGTGTGTGTGTGTGTGTGTGTGTGTGTGTGTGTGTGTGTGTGTGTGTGTGTGTGTGTGTGTGTGTGTGTGTGTGTGTGTGTGTGTGTGTGTGTGTGTGTGCATGCGCGCACGCTTGTGTGCACACATGTATGCACATTTACATGTGTAACGGAATATAAATACAGAGACAGACACAGACCCACACACATGCACATACACACACATACGCACACACACACGCACAGGCACAAGCACGCACGCACGCACGCACCCACACACACATATAATATATAGAGACACACAAGCCACACAGACACACACACACACAAACATACACAAACATCTATAAATATATGCATACACATACACAGACAGTCATATAAATAACAATGGATTTTAACATAAAAATTACTGTTCTGAATTTTGGCACAACCTTTCCAGTTCATCAAAAACAAAAATCATACTAACATACATTAATTCACTAATAAGAAGGGAAGGATTACTCAGAGGGAAATGCAAACTGAACTTATTACCATGAATGTGTATTTTATAAAGAGTAACGTCCTGAACACATTACGCCAGATAAGTGGAAACTTACTATTTAAATATACATAAAGGTAACATACAATATTCACAATAAATAAAAGT
>NC_061855.1:1359022-1386522 GCF_019202785.1 Penaeus chinensis
CCATTCACATACCTATATTGACTTTACACACAAAATCTGTAAAATTTATGAGATCGACTATACGTGGAAAATCACTATTTCAATATCGTTTTATAATCTTCGGCCATTTCACCATGTATTATGGTCACTTATCATACTGAATTACAGTTTTCCTGTAGATATCTTTTTAACATTAATTTCCCACTAATTTTAAGTGTCAAATTTTGATCCACCTTATTCAACTTGGATAAGCATTATTCCACCGTCTGTGCTAACTTTGTTTTGAAATATTATATGTAGTTACCCATGTAAACACATGTGCATGTCATTAATCTGGATAAAACTAAGGAATATCTGTATCAGAAATTACTTGAACTTATTACGTTCTTCATAAATATCTGCAAGTATATGCATAATACGTCTTCCAATAAAAAAGATTTTAAGAAAAAAATCAAAGAATATTGTCCTGTGCTTAGACCTTTAAACAATTTCAATAACTGTACTTCAATACATCAAATGTTAATCCTTATGTCAATAGTCTGAAAATAAATTAAATAAATAAATAATATACCAGACCGAAAAAGTGTACTGCTAAACAAACATCTCCTCTGAAAAATTACCACACCACACAATGTGAGTGCTATTTCTCAAGTCATTTATAACAATGTGTGAATATTACTAACCAGTGGTGTTGATCATGTAGAAAGAAATAGCTGTTCCCTGACAACAGTTAACCCTGGTCTCGTGTAAATATTTCAGCTCTTCACCAGTGGCTTGTCTGATATGCTTGATATAATGGAAGTTGTCACCATCATATAAATGAGAGACAGTGCCTTGTCTGTACAGTTTACTTGTAGAATGTGTTTGTGTTTGTGCATGTGTTTGTATTTAATGTATTTACGGTTCTTGTTATTTTAGTTTTGTGTGTTTCCATCTGTGTTTGTGTTTGATTAACTGTTTTAAATACTGGCTTGTATTTACTGCCATTGCCAGCAAATATCAAAACACTTGCACTGATTAATTTAATACTAGCTAACACATTCATACTTCAACAACTTATTTTCATCTAAAGACATAATATCAACAAAGAGTAGGATTGACAAGCATTTATCTTGATATCAGGGTAATCTATAAGCTATATTTCTTGTGTTTATGTATAAATAATTTTGTTATCTGAGCTTATCCACTATAGACTGAAATCAACTCAACCTTATAATTTTGACATTCTTGTAATTAAATTTTTACCATCGCTTGAAATTTCCAGTTTGAAACATTTGTACATGATCTGTGTCAGACTGGTGTTGTACATTCAGGTATTAGATCTGCCATATGCGAGGTTCTCTTCATTAGATGACTCTATTCTAACTATCTGCCTTCAGTATTTTCCGTGATGCTGGCCAGAACCTGGAAAAAAAAAAATTGAAATAGAAACCATTCCTGTATCACACTTTATTTCTGCTGCATCTAATATATCACTTACTCACTTGAAAAATTAAGCACCTCTCTTTATGAAATCACATAGCAATAACTACAATCTTATCACATGGACTGCAAGAAAAGTCAGATACAGTTGTAAATTATTCAAACCAATTACACCCAAATTTATGATCCACAAACTGATGATCAGAAGCAATAACTAAAACTGGAACAATCCTAAACTCTGTTCATGTATCATGGTCCTTTATATATAATACAATTCTTTTTATTTTTTCTTTGTTTTAAATCCATATCTTGATCTTTTCTTAAAAAATCCAATTACTTTATGTTGACACTCTAATGCATCTTAATCATAAAAGTTTACAGCTTCATGTGTGCACAAAAAAGGATTTATTTTTTCAATGCACAAGTATTTTAGCTCAGATCATTCCAATTTGGATATTCATAATATAATTATCTATAAACTTCTTGGGAGAACCTGCTATGTACTGTCCAGTGTGCACACACACCCAAGAACAACAACTGCTGTATTTTGTACCTTAAGGATTATTGGATAATGTACTTAAAAAGTATATAATCATCTAAATTCAGACAGAGAAGTACAGGAAACAATAATACAATAGATACAGCAGCAACACTTCACAGGTCATAGAAGTATTCTGTTAAGATGGAACCTGAAAGTAAAGTACAGCTCCTGAAAATTCTAAAGCTTAAGACAGGAATCTATAGGGTTCTTCAACATACTAAACGAGAGGTAAGATCTCTCATGGACATACAGAGTACATATCAGTTGAAGAGATATGTGAATAGGTTAAAAAGAGTTGAGCAGACACCTTGAAATTAAGAAGATGGAGCATGCAACAACAGACAGCAAGTTCTGGCATACCAACAGAGCAATACACAAAGCCAAATAAGTAGAAAAGAAACCTCTGGTGAACAGCAAGCTCTCTTTTTCAAAATCTTGATATGCCATGCAAAGAAATTTTTTCCTCAGTCAAACGTTGTTCAGACACAGCCCCTCCCCACCCATTCTATGTCCCCTTTCTACACAAACTGATCCAAAGAGATCAGCTGACTGAGTCAACATCATGCAAGGGTTGCTGTCCGCCTACCTCCATGAGTAGGGTGGAGGTGGTGGGGGGACAAGTGGTGAGGCTGTGAGGCCCCCCCTGAGGCTCCTCCAAATAGGGAGTGGTGAGGCTGTTCTGACGTGGGGGTGCCCATGGGCGGATACAGCCCTGTGGAGGACACTAGCACGTCACCTTAAAAGTTTTCTAACACAAAAGCCAATGGTTGGTCTGTCAATGACTTGAACAAACAAAACAAAACCAAAATGATAAAAAACTAATATTAACTTTCAAACATCTACAACTTAAATCTGTCACTAGTCATTTGGCATGCTCAGGCACTCCATGCACTGACACAACAAAAGGTAATTCAGTTAATTCAAACCAAACCATACTTCCTTACAAACATCAAAAGACAAACAAAAATTCTTGGCAGAGATGTTAACACTGAGCACAGATATGAACCCAATATCAACTTCCTTTTACTTTATATCTAGAACAACATTCATACATCTTTTTTATGTAATTAAAAAATATATATTTTCTCTCTTCTCTCTCTTTCTCTTTAATTTCATTAAAAAAGGTCCTAGTTTCTAAGTCCAAACATGTAAATATATTACAATACATTTTTACTGTCATAAGTCAAAATCATTCTAAGAACATGTATATCAGATAACTTACATTTCTTTAAATCTGTCATAAAGTGCAATAATATAAAGCAGTTCTGTGTCCCTAATTCCCTAATTCCCAAAGTGATGGAAGATCAGAAAGCTGTTATTTCAATCCTTTCGGAGAGCACATCAACAAAGGGCAACTAAATTCAAAACTGCTTTACCTTTTTCCGATTTCCTTTTTTCAACACATAACAGTCCGATCAAATTTCATTAATACTCCCTGATCAAAAAGGGTTATATAATTTCTAGTTCACATTGTAAAGCACGAAAGCACCTCAAGCATAAAAGATATGTATTATTAGAGAGTCTGTAACATACCCGCTGCAGGTGCAATAAGGGCTAAAAAACCATTTATTAGTGGCTGTTAATTGAGCCAAGCATAGTCATACCCATATCTTAGAAAAAAGCCAATTCATATGCATGTTTCTGTAATTAATCCACAGCACGGCAGACCGGACTAGGAAAAGAAACAAAGAGAAATTCCATTACGTAACTTCGCTATCACTAACTTGAACAAGTAGAACTGCACTCAGTACTGACACCTGCCATTATAATAAGAGTGTTGAAAAAGAACTGGAAAGGAGGCTATCCATAAACACTAGAATCTTTAGACAGAACATGAACGTTTTCACAGTGATTCAAATGCACGTCTTTTTCTTTTGACATCTTAGGTCTGGTATCTATCTTAGAACTTATCCAATTTCAGTTGTTTACATAATCACATACTGCATGTAGCTCCTTTCCCCATGATTTCTTTTTATTTTCACAACCTTTCTTTTTTCTTTTTTTTTCTGAAGGGAAGGTTGCCCCTTACTGCAATATCTTCCTCACATTTCATCCCATAATCAACAGAGCCCTTTTGAAGATGAGGAATTCCCTCAGGTGGTAGGAGTCATCCTCACTCATGGTCTCATAGGTTCAAAATACTATTTCATTAGATTGTCAATGAAACACTTAGGATTGTGTATATGGTTACAGTCCATGAGAGGAAGGCATATCAGTGTTAGGACATTCCAAGTAATCTTCTAGGACCTATAACATAAACCATCACTCAGTAGCTTGACTGATCAAGTTCTCTGACAATCTTGTTCCCATCCCATGAAACCTACTAAATCTCAGTAGGTTGGTGCACAGGTCTACTTGTGCACACTCAGAGCAAAGGGGTTTGGGGGATATGAGTGGAAGGGGAATATACCTAATGGAATTTTTTGTTTTCATTCATGGTCTGGTGCAACATGAAATGAATTGTGCACAAAGCCCAATGCAGTTTCAGAGTACCAAGACAGCTGATAAACTGGCTGATACAACAAAAGAGATATCAAACCTTTTGGCCAAAAAAAAAAAAAAATTTCCATCTTTCAAATTTCTTATATCAATCCTTGCCAAGTTTTCTATTAAACTGACCTTGGGAGAAAAATATATAATGACTTTCAAAAAAGGGAAAAAGATTCAGGATCACTTCCTAGTAGGAATGCCTTACTTTAGTCTATCACTCATAACACAGATAGCTATATGAAAATAAATGGACTGCCTCCAAAATATTTACATACATTCTGATTTCCATCCACAATGCCATTAAAATCTGCCTAAATAAATGTGGGCATCTGATTTACACATTATCTTTATTTCTTACAAAATTCTTTCTCCATTTCTCTCCCTTAACATATGTGCCTTAAGTCTCTTATTATGCCCCTACTGTAGCTGCAACTATATCAAAGTGTTTTATCAAACCCTAGACTCTTCCTCCACTGTTTCAGTTACTTAACCCAATGGCGTTGGGTATAGAAAATTAAAAAAACTCTACGCTCTGGCGAACGGCGGCAGCGCGCCGACTCTGAGCGCGTGAATTCGGTACATCAAGCCGAATCATTGCCTCGTGGCGTTTTGGCGCGGCGCCGCTGCGGACAGCCACACGCCTCAAATCGGGCGTATTGTTATGACGGCGATAGCCGTGACCCGTCGCCATTGGGTTAACACATCCTGCCTGACAATAAATCACTTGCCATCACATGTAATTTAGAAGCATCTCAAAGCAACCAGTGGACTAAATGCTAACTTCTCCCAAAGACGCTGAGCCATAGACATGAACCTAATATCAAGCCAGCAACTTCAAACCTCTTCATGTCAAAGATACAGTTAGGCTGATGTGCAAGAACTGCATTCAAATCTTTAATTATGTACAAACAAACTAACATCAATAAAAAAAAGAACAAACTTCCTCATTCCATTTCTAAGTCAGAACAATGGACTGAGTTGTTGGCTAAAATTTATAAAAATAAAGAGATATTAAAAATCACAGTAATTATAATAATAATGATTATGAAAGATACTTACATAACCTGAATTGTGTAATTGTATGTGTGTGTTATAAGTAGGGGGTAGAGGGATGGGGGAGAAGAAGAAAGGGAGAGGGAGAGGGAGAGGGAGAGGGAGAGGGAGGAGAGGCAGAGGGAGAGGGAGGGAGGAGAGGCAGAGGGAGAGGGAGGGAGAGGCAGAGGGAGAGGGAGAGGGAGAGGGAGAGGGAGAGGGAGAGGGAGAGGGAGAGGGAGAGGGAGAGGGAGAGGGAGAGGGAGAGGGAGGGGAGAGGGGGTCTGCCCATGCATGTGCATATGTGCTTGAATATATGCACATACATGCTTGTAAATGTAAACAAATTTGACCAATTAATCAAAACAAAGTACCGGTACACTCTTTTTAACATGCCAACATATCTAAACGATGGAATAAATCTTTAAAAAGTTACACAACTGTGCAAAAACACCAGCACCACCACAGTGGTAAATCTAACCTGGCTGAGAGGAGGAAGTGTACGAATCCATCGGCTTGCCAATCTGCGACATCAACTTGTATACTTCTGTGTTTGACATTCCGCTCATTCCTGAAAGGTAACCACTTGCATTCATCTGAAAAAAGAAAATTATGATAAAGTGAGTCCAAGAACTGTGGCTCTTGAATAACTATGCCATGCAAGCAATCCTGATAACATTTGGACATTACATCCTTTACTGCTTTTCACTCAGATTTCTAATGGAGATGTAACATCAAAGCATTAACCCCTTGATGACGGGTGAAGAAAAAAAAAAATCTACGCTCTGGAAATCAATGGCAAAGCGCCGACTTTGAGCGTGGGAGTTCAGTACATCAAGCCGAATCACTGGCTCGTAGCGGTTTGGCGCTATAGGAAATCTCTGATAAGCAAACCTGTAACTAGTTGACCTTCCACGTTTCTGCGTCCAGTCTGAAAACTTACATTACAAAAATCATATTACAATCTGAAATTGGTTAAAAGCAATAGCTCTCTTACTTGTTGCCATAATTCTTGCTGTTGTTGACTTGCATGGTGATTTGACTGTTGATGTTGCTGTAGCTGTTGCTTGAAAGCCTTTAACTGTTGATCTTGACTTATGCTGTTGTATATAGACTGACTAACAGAGGCAGAGTACGGATCCAGCCTGGAACCATTAGAACACTATAAATGGCACCTTTCAACTTCAAAAATCAATTACCAAAATAAAAACTGTTTAACTCAAACTCAACTCCAACTAACTAAAGTGTGTCAACAACCACTGAATTTGGTTGTCAAGAGTATTAAGATTGAAAAGTTTAGAAATCAACAAACCTCTTGCTGTGTGGAGCATGGATTGAGAAGAAAAGAAAAAGGTCACGTCTTAAAATTCATTCACAGAATTTCTTATAATCACCTAACAATTAACAATTTGTAAATGCATCATTTGAAATGTCTTAGATAATCACCTAACAATTAACAATTTGTATATTTACATCATTTGAAATGTCTTAGAAGATTTTTCACACAAGAATTCTATATATCATTGTACTGTCAGCCTCTTAACAACTAAATATCTCGTAGATTAGACTGGGAAAATAATGAACCCTAATGTTTATCAATTTGTGTATCAAAAAAAAGTAATAAATAAATAAAATAAAATAAACAGATAAATTTATAAATAAATAAATAAATAAATAAATAGATGAACAGATAAAGACATATAAATATAAAATAAATGGACAGAAAATCGAATTCCAGTATCAAGCGACAAACGTCAAGAGGACCAAGCAGACGGGACTGACCTTGGTTTGGGTGGCGTGGCAGTGTGTTTGGAGGCCTGAGGTGAATATGAATGAGAGGATGCAGAATGTTTGGCTTGGCTGGAAGAATAACTTGAAGAATTTGTGGTGGTAACAGGTCGACTGTGTGATGAGGTGCTGCTACTAATGCTGGGCATCGCACTGCTACCACTATTTCCACTGCTCTTCTTGGTACCTTTGCAAATAAAAGATTCTGGTATATTGTAAGCCTTGAACAAAATTCCATCCATGATCTTAGCACTACAAAATGCAAAAAATATCTACACACCCCCCAAATATATAGCACATTAACCCCTTCCCGACGGATCACGCCTATAGGCGTCAAAACAAACCGCTCGAAATGTGGCAGCGCGCCAAAGTTTTTTTTTTTTTTTCTACACCCATCACCAAGGGGTTGATATTGAAACAACCCAAAAAATAAAAAATAAAATATCAATTTTGAATCCCAAAAATAAAAATTATCAATTTTGAAGCAACCACAAAAAATCATAGAATAATTCTGATACAACTCAAAAATTAAATTATTAATTTTGAAAATAAAACAAATTACAATTAATTACCAATCTAACTTTTTTCAAAGTATTCCTATGTCATTCTTAACAGAAAAAAGTCCAACTGCTTTTCCTGAAGGTATTAATAACACTCAAACACTTAAACCATCGGACGTTCATGTCACCTGATAGGCTATATGATCCTGTCGATGACGCGGCCAACGCTGCTGGACTGTGATAGACTGAGGATGAGGATGAGGATGATTTTTTGGTAACGCTGCTTACACTGAGACCGTGCATCATTCTCAGGTTTGCCAATGGATCTGATGAGGAGACTGTAATATGAAGAAATTGGAATTCTAATTATAATAAGAAGAAAAAGAGGGGAGAAAAAAAAGAAAAGAAAAACACAGACATGGAAATAGTCCCTATTCTTCGTCTCCTTCCATAATCAAAATTTAAAAATACAATGAGTAAGGCAGTATAACTCTTTAAAGCTCTTGACGTAGAACCTTTATTATTTATTACTATGATGAAAAAATTGAATACCATGGATATTCCAAGTATATCACAGTCTAGACATAATATCATTGTTTCTGCTTCTCTACTTGAAGCCAACTCTGTGAAAGTCCAAACCTTTCAGAGTAGCATATACAATCTATAAATGACATGTACTTACATGTAACCAAATGCGCAGTTCATACTTACCAATAGGTAGCGCTTCTGTTTGCCTTTGCCTGGCTGGGTTGACTTCATGACTTGATGACCATGAAGATGATGTTTTGTTTGTACTGACTGATGAATTTTTCGCTGGTAGTGGAATATCATGCTTATTCCAAGACGACGACCCCAAGCTTTGCTGGTGGTGAGACATGCTATATGGCTGTGACTGTGATTTCTGATGGCTTGACTCTTGCTTTACAGACTGCTGCTGTTGATCCTGTGTTTGACTCTTCTGGTGCTGAGGATGCGAGGTGTGCTGTGGTGGTTTGCTCTGATGAGCAGAGAGGGAGTGTTGTGCTGTGGTCTGTGGCAGACTAACGGACTGCGAATGTTGCATAGATTGCTGCTGATGAGATGAGTGCTGCTGCATAGAAGAATTAGCTTGCTGTTTCTGGGCTGATGACTGCTGTTTTTGCACTGAGGATGACAGCTGTTTTTGCGATGAGGTGGACTGCTGTTTTTGCGCTGGGGAGGGCTGTTGTTTCTGTGTTGGCGAAGGCTGTGGTTTCGTCACTGGGGAGAGCTGTTGCTGAACTGGGGAAGTTAGTTGGATAGGACTAGCCTTTTGCTGTACTGGTGAACTCTGCTGCGACACCTGCTTTTGATGCTGCACTTCTGTGGGTTTTTCTTTATCCTGCTTGGAAGCGCTGTTATGCAGCTGATGCTTGTGTTGTACTGGAGACTGCTGCATGTTTTGTTGGTGGCTTGTTTCTTGTACTTGCGTTTGATATGGATTTTGAGGCTTGGAGGTCGCAGGCACCACAGTGCTGACATGGCTCTCTTTGGTTGCATGCGGAGACAAAGTTTCTACTGTTTCGTCAACCGATTTTTGCTTCGAAATCATTAGTATCTCATTCATAACAAGATCCATTTCTTCCTCCAAATTATCCTCTTTCTTGGACTCGACCAAGGAACTGATGCCCGGCGAGAGTGATGTTGTACTAGAGAATGTTGCCAACACTTCCTTCTTGTTGGATTGTGCAGCTTCTGTGTCTTTAGATTTGGCAATCTGATTAACCCTTGAAGATTCAACTTTACTATTCATTGACTTATCCTCATCACTCGATAAATCTATGACACTGAATGATGCGGAAGATTTTTTAACCGGCGGCTTGACTGTATTAATTTTTGTTGCACTCTCCTCATCACTGACTTTTTGAGTTGAAATTTCTGAATTACTAGTCTTCTTTGGCACTTCTTCATTAATCTTTTCAACTGATTTTATACTGAGGACACCACTGCCTGCAACAGCTGCCTCAACCACAGGCTTTGAGACCGGGGCAGGTTTCGGTTCAACTGGTGGAATTTTCTTTTTCACTACTTCACTCTTACATGTGCTTGTAACTGCAGGAGAAGCTGCCTTGGGAACTGCAGTTGCACTGAGAGAGGGTTTGGGAGGTTGTGGTGTGGGGGTGGTTGGGGTAATGGAGGTGCTTCCCCCTCCTAGTGTGACCATTTTCTTGGCTGGTGTTGTCCTAATATTACTTTTATCCCTGTGGAAATTAAGAACAGATTAATCCATTTGCGCATTAAGTTTCTCCTCATGGTATGTATAAACTGTGTGGTATCATTATTTTTCCTTTTCTCTCTTTCCCTCTGTCATTTTTTTTTTCCCCAACAGGCATAAATTATTTTAAGTTTGTTTTCTATACACCACTCAGCAATATCAACTGTCCTTACTCCTATGTTTTCTCAGTATCATTAGCATGATAAATAATATAGACTGGGAAGCTAATGACACCTAGACAAACAGAATAGGGGAAAGAAAGTGAATACACAAACGACAGAATGAGAAAAAAGGTGTAAAGAAAGTAAGAAATGGGAGTGAGTGAATGAGAAATGGCAAGAGAGAGAGAAAGAATTTAAGAATTAAGAGGAAAAGACAAGACAAAGAGAGAAAGAGAGAATGAATGAATGAATGATAGAATGCAGCTACATAACTGAATGAATAAGAGAGAGAAAAATTGACAGAATGAAAAAGAGAAAAAGAAAGAAAGAAACGGAGAGAAGTGAGGGACAGGTTTAAGGTTTCTACTAACTTCAATTAAGACTCTCCCACCTTTCTGAAATTTGACTGTCAAAACTATTGACAAAAGACATTTCATGTCTTGATCAAATTCATCACATGACACCAAAGAAAAACTTCTCACAGAAAAAAAAAAAAAAATCAAAAATAAAAATAATAATTAATGGTTTCAAGATTTGTATGGCTATTACTGTTGACTAAATTGAGGCCAATATGATAAAGACATTTTTTCTAGCTTGCATTTTCCAATTATAAATCATTTTTGGATTATTAATCCTATAAAAGATTAGAATTAGATGTAAAAACAGATATATATCCTACAGAAAGTCAAAAGCCTTTTGCTAGCAGACCTACTACTGTATAGATTGCTTCCTATTCAAACTGTAATACTCACGTGATGACCGAATGGGCTTCTGTAGATTCTTTATATAATATTCGCGCGTTCATCCAACCCTTTGGCCAGAGAGGACGAACTTCTGCATCCAAAAACATGCGTATGTGATCCTCTGGCGTCTCTGACCGCTTTTTCATCATTTGGAAAAATTTTACACGAACACTCACAACTTCACACAAATGTTTCCTGTGAAAAAAGAAAATAATTAAATTAATATTAATCTCTAACAGTTTCAACTTTTTTTTTATTACCTGAATATAAATCTGCGACTTGTCAAACCCAGTCGTGCCCCACTTTACGTCAACAAAGCGTTCTGTGATATAGGATTAGGATACTGCATTCACCATTTTACATACGTATGTTTGGACAGTCAAAAAATTTTCTTGGCTTGATACTACTCCATACTTTACATAGACTAGTTATTTTATTGTGAACTTACTATATAATGCTATGCATCAACTTGTAGGCAACAGTTTCACATTTCCTGTATCATAACTAATTAGTAATAGTTGTATCATAGTTTCATCTTCTTTTAAAAAAAATAATAACATGCAACATGGATCTTAATAATCAAAAGCAAAGCCCAAGTAAGGAAACATTAAAATAAAATTTTAATATAGTACTTACCTGGCCATTGTATCTACTGCATTCAACTTTTCATTGTTATGTTAATATGACCTTTCCCTAGTTAAAAATAAAAGTCTACCTTTAACAGTCCATGCTTTGGTGGGTGCTTGAAAGCTCCAATTGTAGTGAGAACAATTTATGTAAGACTTAAAGTTTATCATGTATACAGATTGGGATGTCTGAATATTATAACTTTGTGTGACACTATTCATACAAAAGGAAGTTATGGTAAATGCAAAAGTGTTACTCATATGAATATCATGCAGTCCCCAGAACCAAGGACAATAGATATGAAATAAGGATGGAGCTAGCTCGATTGGATGCTAAGCAGAGCATGACTATAATAATCAATGCAACATACTTTATGGTTTCAGTAAATAAGAATTTCTTCTTTGGAAGCCTCGATTTCTTCTTATCGCCGTCCTGAGTCTCCTCTTCCTCATTCTGCGCGGCTCCATTTTCACCCCTGGAGTGGAGGAGGAAACAAATTTTATCATTTACAAGAAGGTATGGGTTTCCAAAATAACACCTTAATATCTACTTTAAAATTTCCTACTGCTTACTGTATGTTTGGAAGCTTTTTTTATACATGATGTAAGGTGGGAAGACTTATCTATATCATCCATACTGCATAAGTATCATTGCTTACTTTTTTCAATTACTTCTAAGAGTCTACACTCAACTTTAAAGTACCATAAAATATTTACATGTTACATATTGTTATTTGAAGCTTTATACTTTCTAAGAATGAAATTTAGAGAAAAGTAATGTACAGACAGCGAAGGTGATGAGGAGAATGTAATGAGAACAGGAAATCCCCAAAGTATAAGAAATAAAACATTCTAGGGTGAAGCTGAAGTTGTCTAAAGAATATATATGCTTCATTCAAGCTCAAAGAACTAAATAATGCAGTGTAGCCAGTGGTATGTAACTTACTATATTTTTTAAAAAGCACACAGATGCATAAACACTTCAATTACACTGGTTTGGATGACCATGTACTCGTCAGCAAACTGGGCCTCATTTACTTATTGAAATCTTTAGGAATTTTTTTTAAAATGTCCTTTCTAAAGATCTTTACTTTCATACCGTTTATAAAGAAAGAGCTACCCAATGTTTCTGATGTAACATGCACTTCTCATGTCATGTACATTATACAACAGCAAACAAAAAATACAGATACATAAACAGAAAGAGAGAAACTACATAAAAGTTACATCCACTGTCAATGCTCATTCACTGCCATGGAAAAACATCCTGATTCCCTCTTGGCAAACTTTAAAAGAGAGAAGTGTAGTAGCATCCAATGGAGAGGGGAAGTCGTAAAAATTAAGCGTAGCGTGAATTCATTATTTGTGTGACACAATGCAGTCAGAAATAATACTTATTTCTCAATTACAGTAATTCCTGTCTTCCCTCCATGATCCACCTTACATCACTTGTAACATCTATACATTTCATTCTGACTACAGCTTCAGTTCCATCCTTGTGCATGTGCAGATTGGAGTGAAAAGCTTGCCAAGAGAATGTCCTCTAGTCCAGTCTCTATTAACCCAAAGCCAATAGGTTGAGAGGGTGTTCCAAAGTGTAGAATAAAGCATACAGAAACCAGCCACCTTTCACTGACTGAGAAACCTGGTTTTCAACAACAATCCCCAATTTCATTTTTTTTCTCTCTCGCTTTACTTTTTCTTTTTTTTTCTCTCTCCCTCTCTCGCTCACTCTCCTGCCCAGGTCTTCAAAATCTTGTTAGAATTATCCTGTATCACTTTTCTTAGTCCACTTCTTTTACAAATAATACTTGTAGAAACCATTTACAAGCTCCATCAAAAAAAGATTTATAATCCAATGAAGTTCTTAGATATGCTAGCCTTTCATTAAACCATCTCGCCGCAGAGGATGGGATCATGAAATGTACAATCAAAAAATGCCCAAGGGTTAAATAACCAGGTTGTTCAGTATGAGCACTCGTCCCAGTCACCAGCGACAACAAGTGGCAGGGGGGGGACCTTACCAGAAGTGATAATACAGCTCCCAGTACTGTTGGGGGCTGTTGACGGGTGAGACAAGGTATACTTCAGTAACTGGCAACAACGTTTTCAAACCATGTCCATTCTCACCCAACAAATTTTCTTTGATTTGTGAATGTAATATCAGAAATTGTAAATTCTGTCATGGATAAATTACCCCTTTTTATATCTTATTTATTTTATTTTTTTCAACAGGTTGGGTGAAAATGTCATGTCTTTTACTTTGAGAAAGAGTTTCATGATTACATTATCTATTCTTATTTCAAATAATACAGTTTCACAATCTGCTTAAAGATTCTATAGAAAATATATGTATTTATGAATGAAGATTAGTCTTCAGGACTGTAGTAAAGTTGCAAAATATTCAATGTGTCAAGACATCAATTCAAAATTCCTTTTAACACAAAAGAAAAGTAGAACAAGAAGTGTGTCCATAAGCTGTCTGCAGAAAAGAAAATGTATATCTGACTTTGCAGCTTTGCTAAATCACAAACAAAAGTCAATTCTGAACTTATTCACCGATCTTCATGAACTTTCCAAAGTACTTCGCAAAGTGAAGTTTACTCCTTTCATCTGATTGGCTGGTTTATATACAGATAAAAAATAATAATAAATAAATAAACAACACTTACATACACAAGGGAAGTACAGAGTAATACAATAATACTGTCAGACATTATAACTTTTCCACAACTTTCCAAGATGACAGGGTCCCTCAGTGCTACTGTAACTGCCAATCCTTCAAGTAAAATCAGTGTACTTGAACTACTTTTAAAATACCCTTGAGATAAAACAGAGGCAAGGTTAACCCTGCATGTAGAGAGACTTTCAGATGCATGCATGCACTTCCTTTCATTCACATAATAGTAACCTTAGTACAGAGGCTCACAATAAACTAAAGCTCTTTCTACAGTAACTGGAAATAAAAATAAAGACTCAGAAGCAGAAAATGCCAGTGAATAAACAATTACTAATCCAAAAGAACAAATCCTTTTGTTGCTTGCTTCATTCGCTTTCAAACTAAATATATGCATAATGCTACAAAAAATGAACATCAGAGCTGCTATGAATGCATTATTTTTTTCTTTTCTTTTTCTTTTTCCTGTACTTTAATATTCACCAACTTACCATAACTTCACACTACCAAGTATGTTGCCTATAATCCATTAAGAGATTGTAATTCACAAAAAGATCTAAGCTTAAATATTGCAGATGCAAAATTTAATTTCAAAATAAAACACTGAAACTGATAAATAAAACTAAACCCTCAAAGACCTCCTGATACAACAATACAGAGGTAAAGGATGATGCTATTTCTTCCAAGGCAATTTATTTTCTGTACCTCTTCCTCTGTCTCTGTAAATATACATATACATAGACGCATGTACATATGTGTATGTATATGTATATACTGTATGTATATATAAACAGTTATGAATGATGCCCCTTTACTAGCATATTTTCTGATAAACACTTCTAAAGAAGAAAAAATACTATATGACCAAAACCCATTAAAAACCTAGGCATTTATTAATTTCAAAGTCTGTGTATCCCTATTCCTTTGTGACAAAGCCCCCACTACAAATATTTAAGCCAACTCACCTAAAATTTACAAAAAAGGGAAATCATGAATAGGTGTTCTAGTGTAAAACACCAAAGTTAAAAGACTATCTTAGCACAAGTAAAGATTCCATGACAATTAACTCAAGGGTAAAGATATTTTTCCTATATTATGCATACTAAGGCCTGGTTTCCACAAGCCTCATCCAATTCTTAAACCAGACACTAAAAGGGACATTATCGCCCATTTGGCTAGGCTCTTTCTGTCAAAAAAGGGAGGAGTCAGATTACCACCTGCCCAGATCCCACTTATTTTCAGTAGACAATACTGGCCTCAGAACTATGTGGAATATCATCAAATAGCTATAGAATCATTACAAATATTGTAAAGCCGGCCTAGACAGGCCGAGTGAAGTATAATTGTTATGTAACTTCAATGGGAGCCTAATGCAGCCAGAGGTGGTATAGTAGATGGATATGGGGGCATCTACTATCTTGTCTGGTGTCTTATCTATTTGTGGAGTGACTGTGTGGGTGTGAGTGCCCACAGGTATGGCTGGGTGATAGAGGATGAAGTTGGAGATCTGTGGGGGAGACGGTAGGCTCCCCAGTTGGCTAAGGACTGGGTAGTCCTTGAGTGTTGCTGCTGTGGTCTTGCTCTGCTGGAGGATCGGGGATTGCTGATTTCGCAGGTGGCTCTGCGGCTTAAGTACACAAGCACCGTGTAAGCGCACAGGGAACTAGGGGAGCCCGCTGTCCAATGAGCACGGACACGGCGGCGGACCTGGGCATGACCCAACTTGGGTAAGTATGCTGAGCTTCAGGTTGTGGGGTCATGCTGCTACAGTGGCTCAGGGACCAAGCCCATGTATGAGTCTGAGCAGAGTTACCCATGCTTAACCCATAGATGCCAGGATGGCAAGAATACATGCCATTACTAGTCATACCTATCTCACCTGTTTACCCTTTTCCTTGATATTCAGATTCTTTTCTTTTTGATATTAGTATTGTTATTAACATTATAATGTCTTTAATAAGAACAATATATCTTTTTTTTTTACACAAACTCAAGGAAAGGGGAATTCTGGTGAGGCCATGTTGGCCTATTCATTGGATCCTTGGTGGCAGAGCAGTTATGGAACCAGCTATATGCCAACAAAATTGACAAAAGAAATCTAAAGTCGACTATGATTACCTGGCAGCAATGGATTAAGAATACCCTTACTCACTTCTGCAATAAGCCTTCAGTAATACCAAATTTCAACTCTCAATCCTCCAGCTTCAACACTATCAAACTTCAACCCTACATTTCCTACTTCAACAATGTCTAATAACAACTTACATTTCATGCCAAGGACTAGACAAGAATTATAGCACCTTATAGTCAAGGAGAAGAAAGTTAGCAACTTTAGACTGAGAACTGAACAGCTAAGAAATGTGGCCATCCTCATGGTGCAATAATATTGAAAAAAATGAAGGTCCACAGAGCATTTTTCTATGATATTCAATATAAGATATGAATTTCTGCATATAGCATTTTGGCAGAATTAAAAAATTTGTAAAACTATATGCGAGTATGTATAGATACACATACATGTGGGTGTAGCCTGTGTGTGCTTGTGAATATTCACATCAACTTTCATTAGTATGTATATTACTGTGCATGTTCTAAGAATGAGTTTTAATCAAAACACTCACATTATCAAACTTTGAATAGGGTATCACAAAGAACTGCAAAGATTTTGTGCAATTTTTCATCCTAGAGACAAAAGGCACATTCTCAACTCTACGGAACAAAGATTAATTTCAGAACTTCTTTCCATTCAGTAAAAGACTAATTAACAGTTATGACAAAACAAGAAACAGATATTACCAATTATAATCTTTCCTTAAAAAAAAATGTATAATTTACTTCTCTTATTTCTTATCAGTATGTCAATTTCTCTAATAAAAGCCAATGTACTATATATCCATCACAACAATGAAAGTTCTTCCACTTAGAAGCTAGTTCTCTTCAATCAAAATACTTTACTTTTACATACACGCGAGATAACTAATTCGCCCTTAACCATCATTCACTTTTGAACTTTTAAACTCTTATCACCTAACATTTGATTATGAGGGTTAAAGTCATCCCTATTTAATCAATGAAATTTAACATTATCAGCTGAATTGATATACAAGGGTGTGAGGGACACTTTGAATTTTTAAATTCTAAATTCTATGTGAGTGAGCGAGTGAGAGTGAGAGTGAATGAATGAGCACAGATACGCCAGTAAAAGAGGTTGTGTGTGAGTACGAGTACTAGAGACTCCATCAGGACATGTAAACTTAGGTATATTTACAAAGAATGAGATGGAGCACAGAACATGCAAAAATCATCACCTCTGGCAGACTGACAGATCACTAAAAACAAGAAAAACAGACCAATGGCAGACAATACAGCCTCAAGCAGCCCAGATAACAAAAACTCAACAGAAATGACAACAGTTCATGAGGAATGCATCTACAACTACCATATTCCCTTTCACTATGAATAATTCCATTAAATAAATTAATCAGTACTTCTGTTTAATTATCTAAATTTGATGGGCGCCTATCAAAGTTTATGAACAATACCATAATTTTCTGCAAGGTAAATCTGAAACCACTAGAAGATCACACCCTACTATCAACAATGATGTAAGCTGTTTCCATGGTGGCTAAATTTTCTTCAAGCCTGCAATCTAAGATATATCCAAACAATATGAAACATGATTAAGGGCTCCATAAGCCTCTACTGCCAAGTACTGTCTAATCATATCACAGCAATAATTTCCTCGATGCAGGACATTTAATAACGTCATAAGCTCTGCTCCCAACAGCTCAGAAACATCTCAGAAACCAGGCGAGAGCTGGATAATGGTCCAGGTGGAAACTGATGCATGATAATGCATCCCAGTCTTGCCGAACTTTAAACAAAATTTTACCAATTCGGAATGATTTACCTGAAATTGCCAGGGATGGCAGTACTGATAAAACATGACTATAGTGAGTTTAGTTTACTTATTGTAGTTACACACAGTGGGCTCCACTAGTTCTTAGTCATCAATGAGTAAAGTCAATAGTACTGCCTATCTCACCTGTTTACCTTTTTCCTTAATTTTCTGAAATATCTTATTTCATTTTATATTGCTATTAATATTGTTGATGATAATGGCAGCAATATCAATAGCATTAAAAATATATATATTTATATGAAAATTCAAGGAAGGGGAAAATCAGGTGAGGGCACAAAGACTATTAATTGACATCTTGGTGGCTAAGCACTTGTGGAACCATCTATGTGTAGATACATTTCACAAAAGAATATTACAGTGAAAATCAGATTTTCCCCCACAGCATGGGGTGAAAAGTGAACAAAATACAATATTTACATAATTTACAGCAAACACACTCAAAAAGTATTTATTGAAAGTTTTTATTAATATTTCATCATAACCAAAGTACATTTCTCATTGCAGTAGATACCATTGCACCAAAACGATGTTTACTGAAAGATATCGTATCTTTCAAACTACCTTTCCTTGTGTATTTTTTTCCGATAAATCATTAACGCAGCCATTCATGTACCCCAATGTGATTTCAAAATCTGGAAAATATAATGGACAGGACCCATTCACCCCTTCAATCCAGATGACATGCCCATCACATCATGAAAAAATTTGGCTTGAGGGGAAGGTGATGTGGACATGCCATCATGGGAAAATTTGGCTGTGGGCCAGGGTGACGCAAACTTGCAGTCATGAGCATTTCGGCTGTAAGCTGGGGTGCCAGAAAAGACTCACTGTGAGTGCACACTCCTCTTGGAGGGTGATTAGACTCATTTGCCATTTAGGAAGGGGTTTTTGCATTATTTCCATCAATAAACAGGTGTGGAATGTAGTGTGTGTAAGCCATGACGAGAAGAGCTCCGGCTCTAGGATAGGAGCCATTTCCATGCTCAGCATCCTATTCGGCAGCACAGGTTGTATTACAGAAAATTGAATATTAAAAAAAAAAAAAAATGAATTACACAAACAACAAAGTGTTACTTATTGTTATTAATCTTGCACTGAGTTATGGACTACCTAGAGATATATGGAGTATAAGCAAGGTCAACAGTCTATTACCATCTGGATAAAGAAAATCAAAGGATAAATATTGACAATGGAATATGGCAAAAAAGCTAAAAATGCTTATGCATAATTACAGAAAATAACATTGCAAAGGGGAGGCAGAGAGTCTTGTCACTGCACATGAATGTTCATTTGCGCCTGGCCTACAAGCCGCACAGCGGCCGCTCACATAAGCTTAATGCCCGTACTTTGGGCCATGTGACTGCTGTGAAGCAACCAGATCCAATGGGTTAAGCAACCATATTGTTCACAGCTGCTTATGTCTGCATGATCATAAATGGCCTATGGCACTACATTACAAGAAAACCTGTGTCAGATCTGGCAGTGTAGTTGCACATTTAAGTATGAAGATGGACATGATCAAAAAGGACTGATTTAATCCCCTTTTTATAAATACAGAATATAGTAATGCACAAACAGGTGTTCATGTAGGTTAATGATCACTCAGCATTGCAGCAAACCATGCAATGATTGCAGAAATATAAAGTACTGAATGAAAAAGAAAAATGGCTATACTTGTTATATTTTTTTTCAGTCAATAATAATATTAATGAGCCACAAAAAAAATCAAACAAATTATGCGTTAAATCACAAGAATGTAAGCATGAGAATCAACACACACAAGAAAAATAGTCTGCTCCAGTAGAAGGATATTGTCCAAAAGAGTTAAAAGCAGGTCCTTTACAGGTCAAAACATCAGTCCTTCAGGTCAAAAGAATTGTCAAAAGACAGCATCAGCAGCAAGAACTTCACCACAATTCGGTAAATACGTTTTTTAAAAGCCAAGAAGCACTTTTTTATCTATCATTCATCAACTGATTTGATATCTATGATTCTAAGGAGACACACAACTTGAATCAAGTCACTTCTTTATCTTGTGAAAATATCCTTCATACAATTCAATGGCCTAATGATCCTTAACATATGATAAAAACAGAACTGATGAAACAACCAATCAGATAAAAGAACTATACCTCCTCAAATGCCTCCCAAGAGATATCCACGGCTTAATATTATAAATCAAAAAACGTATTAAAAGAACTACCCGCTACAACAAAAAAATCAGAATATACCCACTTGGATTCAGCCGCTTTCTGGCATTCTAGGGCATGCTGCTCCATCATGAGGGGCATGTGACTATCTACCACTTCCTTTAATCTGAAAAGGAAAAAATGACATCCACCTTATAACTGTTGTCTCTGCTAAAAGGGTCTATACGCTTATGTCAACATATTATTTCAATATTAGAAAAGAGACAAGAGTTAGGTAAAATAAAAATATTTCTAGACATGCAACACATTATAAGCCATACAAAACCAAACAGAACAAACATTTAATGTTATAATCAAAAGCAGCAAATTCCTTCAAAATGTTTGGCGTAAATCATTCTGATCTTTTAATTATATTTTTCTCATTCTGAATTTCTTCTTCTTTTCTTTTTATTCTTTTCATCTCGCTGCCTTTACTAACCATTTGCTAAAAAACTAATAATTTTACCAGAATATTTACAATGATGATGATTTGAAAAGGATACAAAGAAATTTTTACCCATTTTAACCCTTTCACTATGATGAAATGTTCAGAAAGTTGTCCCTGAAACATTTCAGTTAAATATGCACTAATAACTTGAACAGCAGCAGCTAAAAAGAGAAAAGGCTGATCTGACTTTTAGAAGTCATTTAGAACAAATTTTCTTAATTACACTTATGGTCAATAATCTTTAACCCTTTCAATACAGCGACTCCCCCATTCTAATTGCCCCCATTCAGTTACATACATTTGTCCCAGGTGTGTCCTGAGGGATCTCCCAACTTCAGCTAGAGTAACAACTTAGAGTTGCTGTTGATGCAGGGAGACAAGTAGTTATTGGCACAAGTTTTTTCTCCTCCCATGAGGAATTTTTGGGGCCTCATAATGAGAACTGAAAGTCTTTTTTTGGGGGGATGGGGAGTCGTATTGAAGGAGTTTACAGATTAAGAACCTTTTGAACAGTTTTGTAACTAACAAATTCTATGTAAACTCTTTGTAGCACCATTTACTTGGGAAAATAATAAACTAAAGAAATACTGACAAATGCTGAGCCAAAAAGTTGCCTGATTCAAATTACAAAAAAATTGCTTTCCTGTGCTTTCCCATACTATACTTTATTGCACTTTAAATCATAGTGAAAGGGTGAACAACCCATTGCCTAACAGCTGCTCAGAAGATATTTAACACCTAGATAAAAGAGTCATATTTACAACTCTTTATAAGTTTCTGAGAAATAAGTAGCAAAATCCATAATACTGAAAAAAAAGAGAGAAAAAAGAACAAAAAGAAGAAATAGAAATAAAGAAAGAAGAAAAGAAAGAAGGAAAGGAAGATAAGAGAGAATATAATAATCATTTAGGTACAAATATATATATACTTGTAATGACTCCCAACGGAATCTGCAAGACCTAGCAACCCACCTCTGGATTGGTTCTCGTAATCTATTCTCCTGCCTCTCTGCCAGAAGGTTCTTTGCTCTTTTAACTATAGTTTGCGTTCCACATGGGAGGTGTTGTGAAAGGTGGTTGTATATCTGTGTCTTCTTGCGTCCACCCAATTTATTCAATTTTATCTCAATACTGTGAAAAAAAAAAATGAAAAATAAAAATAAAAATTTGCTGAAGATTTTATTCGCAAGAATATCTGATTAGACATACAAATTTGACAGGTCCAATTGTGTTTCAAAGGGAAATGCTGATTAACAGGCAAAAAGTGCAAGAGAAACTGAGAAAAATTCTTACATACACCTCATTTACAATTAACTAGAGGTCATATCTACTGCAGGATTACTGATTCTAGTTTCAGAACAAAAAAATATTAAGGTTTGATCCTTTTCATATTCTTATCCCATTAAATGCAATCTATTTTTAAGACAAAAACAACTTTATATCAACCAAATGTTTTTTAAAAATTACAGAACTTTACTATTCATAACTTTATTTCCAAATAATTGCTTAATCTTTGATGAGGTCAACACAATATTCCAGCAGTAACTATGATTACCACACAATACATGTGGGGAGAAAAAATGAATTTTCATACCTTAATAATAATTTATTGACAGCATCTGTGAAGAATTTCTGACTTGACCCCTTGCAAGTATGTCCTTCTTCTTTTAATCTGTTGATTACCTGCAAAATTAAGTTTATTAATACACCAGTTGCAATTGTATAATCAGGGAAAATCTGACAACACCAACAATCTTGTTGGAATCAATAACTCTAAATAAGTAAATCATGTTAACCAAAATAAATAATAATCAAGAAAAATATGATTTCAAACCCTTAACCATTTTCTATAATTTACCAATATATTTCCAATGATTCAAATGCCCCCCTAAATCCACATACCTTCTGGGGAATACCTGGAGACAGAACATCAGAGAACACATACACTTCGTAATTAAACCCAAACTTTCCAATAACAACACAAGAACAGTCAATACATGTCAAAATTCTTGACCAGACAGTCTCTTCAACTGACCATGCAACTAGGTTTCCACATTGGCAATGCTTAAAATGTTCTAGCTAGAAAAAAAAGTAATTAAACAAGCATCCTTTAACTCTATAGATTTAAAAAGCATATCAGGTTAATGACTTCTTTCATCTCTAGAAATGTCGAAGTTTCATTTGGTCAAAGTACACACACAGATACACAATAACATTAACAGATAACACAGGCAATGTCAGTTCTCAAATAATGTGACAGAGTACTTGCACTGGAATCTCTGGAAATTATTCCCCTTAAACATGCACTTTGCACATTCCTTAGCATTTATTGAGTTTTTCATTTCTAGGTTCATTATTCACTCTCTGATTTCATTGGCTAGTATCACAAAGATGTGTTAAAGTTGTATCTAAACATGAAAAACTTATCACAGGGTGCTACATCTGGTCACTCTGATTTATCACAAAGATTATCCATAACTCTCTTCTCTTAGCAGTTTAGCTACACATATTTTACAAGTTGTTAAATGTTCATAATCAAAAATAGGTCCAAAATGACTTGTTCAAAAGCTCTACATCTCTAGATGTCTGGAATAATTTGAGTTACTTGCACTGTTCTCAAAATATTCATCAATATCATAAAATCAAATTATATCTTTCACATTAATTTGGACTACACCAAGTCAAAAAATTGCACATATTCAAACAAAAGAAAAAATACCAAATGTGATTAAATTTTTACAGATAATTCCCAAATTAACTTTTTCAAACTTCAGCTGATATGCTTTTGCTCTACTAACATACAAAATACAGGTACACAAAATGCAACACAATAATCGCAAATGACTTATGCTTCATTTCTTTCTTAAAATTAAAACAGCAAAGCAATCTTAACAAGAAAAAAAAAAACAAGCAAGCAAGCAAGTCACACAAGATTTCCCACCACCATCACTGTCAGAAAGCATGCCACACCTGCAACAGGTCTGTGGGAAGGTTGTCTGGCAAGCGAATATTATCTTCGCTGTCTGAGAGCTGATGGCCATTCTCCACATCCTGCACTTCCATCCCATCCTCTCCTTCTCCTTCATCCCCTTCCGTGCCTTTATCTTCTCCATCTCCTTCTCCTTCTTCTTCCTCTTCATCTGATTCACTATCACTTGATGACGAGCCTGTAGTTTCCAAAATTCTGGATTAATGAACCTTGTGATTGCTACACATCCCTCCCAAAAAAAAACATTTACTTGATCATTACATATTCATACCTGTGCTACATCTTCATACCTTCATGGGTCAGTAGACTTCTAGAATTGGATATCTATTTAAAATCAAATAATCATCAGGAGAGACCAGATTTTTATACATATAATCAATCAAAATAGTACAAATCAGTTGAATAATCCACAAAAAAAACCACCAAGATCACAAAACAAATAACAGAAAATCCATGAAAAAGTAATACACTACACTGAGCTAAAAGCCCCATTAAATAATAATGAGCTACACAGTTCTGAAAGCCACGTCATCAATCACTTACTTCCCGATGAATCGCTATCAGAAGAGCTGGAATCAGAGCCAGAAGAACCAGATTCTTGACTCTCGACTTTCTTCTCCCCTGCTTCTTCCCGTGCTTTGCTTATGACTGCTTCAATACTGGCTGCTATTGACAGTTCATTCGGCTGTGTTTCTTCTGGTGGGAGAAACAGAATATATATATATATATATATATATATAGTCAGTATTCTGTTATTCCTAAATAAATAACAGAAGAATAACACAAAAAGAGTCAAATATGGGCTTACCTTTCTTCTCACAACCATTAACAACTTTCTCCGTTTCAGGATCCGAATCTTTTTTCTCCAAGTTCTTGGCATTAAATCGACCAATCATCTTTTTTCTCTTTCTTAAAAGCTCTCCTTCATCTAATTTTCGCTTCTTTGGACGGATTATGCCATTTTCATGGAGTTTTCTCTGTGGAATAACAAAGTAAGTGCATGAGGCAAAGTTTTAGCTTAAAAAGGATTTAACAAAATAAAATCCCACCATATTAAAATCAACAAAAGTCATATATATCCATGTGGAGGTAATAATCCAGACATTAGTAGGGGAGGGGGGGGAATGGTAGACAGAGGGGTTGAGATGAATGTTGATGAACTGAAAAGACATCAGAAAGAGGCAGGCACAGCACTGTTCATAGTAGGAGTAAGAAGGAATACTGTAATACTACACTGATACAGATATTTAACTATTTCACTTGAGTGCAACAAGAAGAGAGAAGAAAGGATCATTTTCTTGAGTATTAAGAAGTAATCATCTTTATCAGTGAACAATATGGAGGAGACAAACCCTTCCCTTCTTCAGGATCTACAGAATATGTATAGAAGAACACGTTTAGACTGTTTTACCTTTTTAGACTCTTCATCCTCGTCTTCCTGTTCCTCCTCATCCGAGTCTATTCGATTCTGTGGAAGGAAACATTTGAATTTCTATTACATAAATTTATTTACACTGAAATATGAGTGAGTGAGTGAGTCAGTGTGTGTGTGTGTGTGTGTGTGTGTGTGTGTGTGTGTGTGTGTGTGTGTGTGTGTGTGTGTGTGTGTGTGTGTGTGTGTGTGTGTGTGTGAGTGTGAGTGTGAGTGTGAGTGTGAGTGTGAGTGTGAGTGTGAGTGTGAGTGTGTGTGTTGTGAGAGAGAGTGTGTGTGTGTGTGTGTGTGTGTGTGTGTGTGTGTGTGTGTGTGTGTGTGTGTGTGTGTGAGTGTGAGTGTGAGTGTGAGTGTGAGTGTGAGTGTGAGTGTGAGTGTGAGTGAGTGAGTGAGTGAGTGAGTGAGTGAGTGAGTGAGTGAGTGTGAGTGAGTGAGTGTGAGTGAGTGTGTGTGAGTGAGTGTGAGTGAGTGAGTGTGAGTGAGTGTGTGTGAGTGAGTGTGAGTGAGTGAGTGAGTGTGTGTGAGTGAGTGTGAGTGAGTGAGTGTGAGTGAGTGAGTGTGAGTGTGAGTGAGTGGGTGGGTGGGTGGGTGAGTGAGTGAGTGAGTGAGTGAGTGAGTGAGTGAGTGAGTGAGTGAGTGAGTGAGTGAGTGTGAGTGTGAGTGTGAGTGAGTGAGTGAGTGAGTGAGTGTGAGTGAGTGAGTGTGAGTGTGAGTGTGAGTGAGTGGGTGAGTGAGTGAGTGAGTGAGTGAGTGAGTGAGTGAGTGAGTGAGTGAGTGAGTGTGAGTGAGTGAGTGAGTGAGTGAGTGAGTGAGTGAGTGAGTGAGTGAGTGAGTGAGTGAGTGAGTGAGTGAGTACATGTGTGCATGTGTGTTTGTTTTCAACATTCATTCACTACAATCATGAGACACAGTGCACAACGTGAGTATATCAACACTTGTTACAGATGAAAGTTTAATCTGACAGAACTTGCAATAAATACATGACTTCACATAAAAACATACCATTTTCTTTTTCTTTTTAACTTCTGTTTCACTTTCCTCTGAGTCTTCTCCTTCCGACGACGAAGCTGATGACTCTTCTCCCTCCTCAACTTCCTCGAAGTCTAACTCCCCAGAATTGATATAAAAACCACGTTCTTTTGTCTCCATGTGGACTGGCATAACCTCATCGAACTGGAAATTAAAGAGAGAATTTAACACAAATGTAATCTGGTAACTGCTGAGTCTACGTCACTTTATCTTTATCTACATAAGGCTGTATATTTGTATGCATAGTTAATAACGGCTGAATGAAGCATGATGGAAGAAAGTTTTTGCACTCACAGCATCCGAATTGTCGATGAAGGGATCCGTCTCATCATAGCCTTCTCCGAGAGTGCTGAAATCATTCTCTTTTCTTCTCTTCTTCTTCTTATTTGGTATATAACCACCCTGGAAAAAAAGTGACACTCGACTTCAAAATGCACTTCACTTCGTTCAATACCAATGCCCAAGGAAGAAAAAGCTACAAAAAGAAAACTAGGATTTAAAATTACTCAACGGGGAAATGGAAGCAAGCTACTTAGCCAGAAAGACGAGCTCTACTTGACAATCCGGAGCTTGTACGTCACAGAATCCAGCACTCTCTGAATTATCAGTTACCATTATCTCTTAATCTTTTGATTTGTCTGCATTAATTCATGAATATCTGAATAATTAGCATGATGACTATCCAGCAAACAACATTGTCATCTGGCCAAAATGACTTGTAAAAATTATCTCTATCTGGTAAAATAATGCACTGAAAGTTTCTATTTCAAATCACTATGTTCTCATATCAAATATCAATATATTTTGTATAATCTGATAACCTAAAAAATATCTCTTAGCAAATTTCATAAAATACAGAGAAAAATACTACACAAGAAAATGCAAGATATGAAAACTATGACCAAAATCAACAATGGAGGACCAACTCAAAGACCATTTTGGCCCAAAATGCTCACATATCTATTTTCGAACTGTTTCGCCAGGGCGCGGAGGGCAGCATCCTCATCTGATGCAAAGGGGTCACTGGGATCTAGTGGCGGCCCATTGATCACGTCACCTAGATTCTTCTTTCCTATTCTGTCATGCTGAAAGTAAATAAACACATTTTAGTAAAAATCTTCTTAAACTTACAGGAGACATGATGTTAACTGATGCATATACCTGAATTGTTTTCTTTCATAATGTCATCAACTGGCATACAAATATATCACAAAGGGAAACTTTGTATTAAACTAATAAATAATAAATAAATAGTTCACAATTCTTTAACATAGCAGGTTTAGTTACTTATGTAAAGACT
>NC_061855.1:1394022-1411522 GCF_019202785.1 Penaeus chinensis
AGTCAGGCAGCCAGGGCTATGAGGCGAGGGGGGAGGGAATGTAATCCCCCTGGCGGGAGGGAGTCATCCTCCTGGGTCGTCATCATCATAATCACAACAAAATTCAAGAATAAAGAAAAGCAAATTAATTACAACCTAAAAATCGCCTCTATACGCCCAACCATAGAAGCGACATTCGAGCGGAGCGCACTTCACACACGGGGACTCTCGCTAAGGCATTTTTGCTTCTTCCGAAAGCGAGACCCACGACGAGTGGAAAGCAGTCTTTACTAAATATTATTCTAGTTTTAACATATTTCATGTAAAAATGCGCGCGACCATCCCGTGCAAATTTCCAGGAGGGAGCGAGGCGCGCGTGGCATCGGGAGGTCCCTTGACCACCGCAACATTTTTGGCGCGACTGATTTGCTTCATCGATTCTTTGAGACCACGTGACCAGTTTCTACGTACATCCGGGACCCCCAAATTATCTTTCGTCTGCTCTATCTCTCCTCCTTTACGAACCTCTGCTCCACCAACGGCTGCCCTCTCCTCCGTGGGGAGAGTCACGTCCCTCGGTCTGCCACCAAGAACGGCTTCGGGCCGCGAGGAAAGCCCAGCCCGGCCTCGGGAGAATGTCTGGCCCGCCTTGCCATTATGATAATCGACCTCCTCCACTACACTCCGACACCCTACACTCACCCTCGACCCCCACCACGTACCACGTTGCATCAACTCCAGGCGTAAACCCACACGACCTGGGGGTCAGCCTCAATATACAGCAGCCAAAAGCCTTCAGCCAAGACAAGGGGAGCGTGGCATTCCATTGACAATTAATGTCTTTTTTTTTTTACTTTTTTTTATTTTTTTTTTTCGCGACTGTCTCACCGAGCGGTCAGCACTTCGTGTAACATGACCGTAAAGCTACATGAACACACATCGTCTCCTGCGTCAACATGATCATTCCAAACGCTCCTTGCATTCCTCTCGCCAAACTACTACCGTCACATTCGCACACTTAAATCAATTACATTAAAAGTAAACATAGATAAAATCTTTACATTTTCTCGCACCCGAGATAAAGTACTCGAATCAATGTTCGTTCTGAAGGACGACCTTCAAGGCGCCTTTTGAGGAGGACGGCTCGAGAGGGGGACGTGCTCGCCTCTGGTGCAGAGGGTGAAGGTGTGAAGCCGCCCGGGCGTCCCTTGCCGCACGACGCCTCACCCGCCTCCCTCGGCCAATGACAGCCTCGCCTGCGTGATCCTCGTCCTCCAGGCTGCCGTCACAGTACTCAAGGACTACTCCAACACCCTACACAATCCTTCAGACATGGCCCGCACGTCCCTGGCGTGGCAGGGGTAGCTTCAACCTCTCCTCTCCTCAGAAACTTACACTTGATCGGGGTGTTGAAGTGTGACACTCTGGGGTTTGGGCCGAGGGTTTATTCCCACTTGCCCTTGGGGGGTTTGAGTCCCTTACATACCCTTGAGGTCATCCTTCACGACGGCCCTCACTCGGGGACATCCCCGAGTGAGGGCCTTGGTTGGTGACGTCCTCTCGCGTGCCAGGGATCATTTTGCACGCCGGGGCTTAGCGTGAAGGCAGAGTGTGCCGCCTTCTACAGTGTGGGTGTGCGAACACTTAAGCCCTGGCGCTGTCACCCTGTTCTCGCTCTACAAAATGTCCATCTGCTTCCCTCCGCCGGCCTCGTCCCCCTGCCGTCCCTGCGGCCAGGCCCTACGAAACTGCTCCGACTCGCCCTGAAAGCGATTAGCCTACGGATTTGACAGCGGAATTGCCTCCCCCATAGCCCTTTCCGCATAACTATTTTTACCTTCGCACTCACCAGTTTTAGAGACACCAGTTCTCGATAGTTGAACTCCGGACAAGACTTCTCATTGGACTCAGGCAGTGTCAAAATAATACGCACTGTTTTCATCTTCTTCTCCTTTTTCTTTTCTTTCTTTATAGGCCCTAGGGTAGAAAATGCTACCTTCTTAGGTTCCGTCATGTTTCTGGAGGTATTTCCATTCAAATATTATAAAAACGCTGGCTATTCGCGATCACAAACATTCAAACCTTCACCACTTCCCTTCCATCTTTCACTACTGAAGCGAACGCGCATGCGCACACTTCAAAACACACATTGGCGCGAAACAATTGCATAGGTTATTGCAATCTCTTTTTACGAATTTATAATCAGGAAAATTTATAGATTTCAAAATTATATATCTTAAATACGTGTTGTACCTAGTAATAAAATTCAACGTTTTTCCAAACCAGTGACTCGAGTCCGATTTTGTCGTTTTGTGGCTTTATATTATCCGTTTTCTATACATTTAATTAATCCTGGCCATCTTATAGAATTATCTACCATCAATGCTGTTCTAGATATATTCTAACATAAACTTTCTCGTCTTTCTTGTTTATTTTATGCTAATGCCCCTTTTTGTTTTGATGTCAAATGAGCAACTTCAATTAATAAATATCAAGGATATACAACATATCACTCCACAGCTATCTCTTTGGTGAATACTTGATACCTACAGTAATAACATTATTTTTTATAATACTTCTTTCCAAAACAAATAGTATCTTCACTGAGTGTTGTTATCCCGGAGGAGAGTCATCATGGCTGGCAGTGCGATGGCGGCTGTTTTCGGCGCTTCCCCAATTTGGTCCGGTGGTCCTTCCCCTGGCGAGTTTTACAACTTCCCGGGGTCCAGGAGTCAAAATGAAGCCAAGTCCCACACGCTGTGAGTGTTTGGCGGTTCTGTGTCGTGTAGTTTTGTGGAAATGAGAACATAGCTAAATCATCCCGGTATGACTGACTTGTCAACACGGATTCTGTCACTAAGTTTTGTTCATCTTTAACCTTATTTCCCAATTCTGATTTGTTCTCTTACTCTTGATTCCATCTAGACTAACTCGTCTTTATTTTAGGGTATGAAAATCCCCATCTACTCTACACGCGTCGTAGATAAGACAGGAGTTTAAATTCCTTGATTGTTTGTGCACAAAAGAAGTAGAAATGGTAACCACTAAGTAAAGTTTTGGGACTTTTCTTAGGTTTTACACAGTATTTTATAGAATTTAAGTCCTTATGTTAACTCATTGACGGGTAATTGAGTAGTTTTATCTCCTCAAGCTCTAGATATAGAAGCAAGTAACTTTTTCCAGCTATCTTCTTTTACATTCAACTTAACAATGGCAGAAAAAAATTGCAAAGGTGATGTTTTACAGAATTTAATAGATATATAGTATGTGCAACTGATATTTAGGTGGTATTGGAAATGATGCCTCCCATAAGAAACTAAGAATCTGACCTCCCCATCCCATAGAATGTAACATTCTCAGACACTTTTCTTCTATAGCATTTCCTTCACAACCGGATAATGTTACTGAGAGCAACGTACGGACATAGAGGGAATTGGACACTGTTATCTTATATAGAGGATAAAAAATAGAGCAGGAAGCAATACAGGTATATCTGCAGCAGCGTCATATTTACCGAGACATTACGAAAATATCCTCTGTGTGTGTCTGCTTAGAGACTAAGTCTACAACACTTTCACACAACCATAGTTCTCAATGTTCACACAAAGTGTTAATGAAGGGGGGTACAGGGGGGCCCCCTGTCTAGGGAGTAAATAGAAGGTAGGAAAGGTTAGGTTTGGATTTTGGGTTCGCATGTTATCCTGGATTTGGGACTTCGTCTCTAGAGGGTGCGTCGGTCTTGGTAACAAATACCTCACAACCTAATAATAAGGGTAGTAGAGAGGATGTTAGACTAAAAGTTTCCAGGTACTCCATGACACATACTCTTCCAGTGGCAGGAAAAGTGGCAAAACAATTGGACAGAATTGTATCTGGTAATGTAAGCGAGGGAAATCAAATGACCCGATGGGAATTGCAATTCGCCATTACATGAAAATAGACACTAGCAACATGTAATAGACAGTCATGTGATAATAAAAGCTGGATCCAAGGGAAGTACGTTGAAATTCAAAACACTTCTATCATGGCTAGGCTGTGTACAAATTGCCGTTTTGCCTTTAATCCATTAGTGATGGTATTAGAAATCTGTTGGCGTCATAGACTCTGGTGATTTTTGGTAACTGTCATGCCGTGGGGAGTGGGATTCTGCTACATGTAGTGGAACTTCCCACTCGATCCGCTCTAGTGAGTCACCAAATGTATAGCTGTTCCCAGCAGATCAAGTGGTTTGTTATGAAGGCTATACATGTGACCCGGCAGTAACAGGTTAACATACAAATTATGATGGCAATAATGAAAAAAAGCAGAGGAGAGAGGTTGCAGTGCCCGGGGTCTGTCCCGGCAGAACACACAAAGTGAAGGTTTTGCAGAATTTACCCTGCAATTTCCATAATCCTTATCATGCCCTCCCCAGCTATTGATCCTAATATCATAGCTGTGCTTCATTTGCAATGCAAATGAGTGCTAGATTCGTTTGAAACATGGGAAGCTTTCAGAAAGAAAAATTTCACCCAGAAATTGGTGTTAGGCCTCATTTCTAAATTTACCAATATCTGTTGGATTTTTGTGCCTCACTGCCCACACGTGTCTCAAAATCCGGGCATTAGGCTTACTTTAGTGTTGACTCCCAGACGGGAGTCAACAGTGATACTTCAATTTTGGCTAATGTGTATATGTATGTGTGTATGTGTGTATGTATATATGTATATATGTATATATGTATATATGTATATATGTATATATATATATATGTATATATATATATATTTTTTTTTTTTTTTTTTTTTTTTTTTTTTTTTTTTTTTTTTTTGTATGTATGATAAAAACACATAATCCTTGTTAATTTTAAAAGGCCTTACACAGAAAGATAAAGATGATGACTGTAAGGAACATAAAAGAAACCTGATAGATGTGATTAATCAGCAAAAAGTCAAGGTATGAGGTTTGACACTTCACAGTAGGTTATCAGAGATACACAGAGACTTGAGCAGTTGCTGTGGCCTCAGAAACTTGGGTGTTCCTGCACAAGCCAGCAAACCTTCACCATGTATATTCTGATGAGAAAGAGCTTGTATCTCCTTAGTGATTTGGTATCAAAGGAGGCATCAAACCAGGATCATATCTTGCAAGAATATGCGATGGCAATGTGTTGGTAGTGTATTGGTGTTTGGTGGGGCCACAAATGACCACAGAACCTAATCTAGGAAAGTGCAGTCCTAGATCCAAGAATTATCAGAATTTTTTGTCACTTACAGCTTTCATTCTTTGAGTTTGTAACTTTTGACTTTGCTAGAGACAGGAGACTTTAGAATTGCTCACCTGATAAGAATTTGAACAATTCTAAATAATGTTACTTTCATGAAAAATATTATTACACTGTGATCATTACCTGACTTACACCAGCCAAATTTACCTTATTGTTCCCCAGCTTGATTTTCATAGTAAAAATATTCCATCAAATTTAGTTTTAATATATCTATCTAATATTCAGATGGGAAGATTCTCTCTCCCTCTCCCCCCTCTCTCTCTCTCTATCTATCTATATCTATCACTTCGTCTCTCTCTTCCTCTCCCCCCTTTCTCTCCCTCTCCCCCTTTCTCTCTCCCTCTCTCCCCCTTTCTCTCTCCCTCTCCCCCCCTTTCTCTCTCCCTCTCCCCCCCTTTCTCTCTCCCTCTCTCCCCCTCCCCCTTTCTCTCTCTCTCTTTTCCTCTCCCCCTTTCTCTCTCTCTCTTTTCCTCTCCCCCTTTCTCTCTCTCTCTTTTCCTCTCCCCCTTTCTCTCTCTCTCTTTTCCTTTCCCCCTTTCTCTCTCTCTCTTTTCCTCTCCCCCTTTCTCTCTCTCTCTTTTCCTCTCCCCCTTTCTCTCTCTCTCTTTTCCTTTCCCCCTTTCTCTCTCTCTCTTTTCCTTTCCCCCTTTCTCTCTCTCTCTTTTCCTTTCCCCCTTTCTCTCTCTCTCTCTTTTCCTCTCCCCCTCTCTCTCTCTCTCTTTTCCTCTCCCCCTCTCTCTTTCTCTCTTTTCCTCTCCCCCTTTCTCTCTCTCTCTTTTCCTCTCCCCCTTTCTCTCTCTCTCTTTTCCTTTCCCCCTTTCTCTCTCTCTCTTTTCCTCTCCCCCTTTCTCTCTCTCTCTCTTTTCCTCTCCCCCTTTCTCTCTCTCTCTTTTCCTCTCCCCCTTTCTCTCTCTCTCTTTTCCTCTCCCCCTTTCTCTCTCTCTCTTTTCCTCTCCCCCTTTCTCTCTCTCTCTTTACCTCTCCCCCTTTCTCTCTCTCTTTTCCTCTCCCCCTTTCTCTCTCTCTTTTCCTCTCCCCCATTCTCTCTCTCCCTCTTTCTCTCTTTCTCTCCCTCTCCCTCTCTCTCTTTCTCTCCCTCTCCCTCTCTTTCTCTCCCTCTTTCTCTCTTTCTCTCCCTCTCCCTCTCCCTCTCCTCCTCTCCCTCTTTCTCTTTCTTTATCTCCCCCTCTTTCTCTTTCTTTCTCTCCCCCTCTTTCTCTTTCTCTCCCTCTTTCTCTCTTTCTCTCCCTCTCCCCCTCTCCCTCTTTCTCTTTCTCTCCCTCTCCCTCTCCCCCTCTCCCTCTTTCTCTTGCTCTCCTTCTCCCCTTCTCCCTCTCCCCACTTTCTCTCTTTCTCTGCCTCTCCCCCTCTTTCTCTCTTTCTCTGCCTCTCCCCCTCTTTCTCTCTTTCTCTCCCTCTCCCCCTCTTTCTCTTTCTCTTTCTCTCCCCCTCTTTCTCTTTCTCTCCCTCTCCCCCTCTTTCTCTCTTTCTCCCCCTCTTCCTCTCTTTCTCTCCCTCTTTCTCTCTTTCTCTCCCTCTCCCCCTCTTTCTCTCTTTCTCTCCCGCTCCCCCTCTTTCTCTCTTTCTCTCCCTCTCCCCCTCTTTCTCTCTTTCTCTCCCTCTCCCCCTCTTTCTCTCTTTCTCTCCCGCTCCCCCTCTTTCTCTCTTTCTCTCCCGCTCCCCCTCTTTCTCTCTTTCTCTCCCTCTCCCCCTCTTTCTCTCTTTCTCTCCCTCTCCCCCTCTTTCTCTCTTTCTCTCCCTCTCCCCCTCTTTCTCTCTTTCTCTCCCTCTCCCCCTCTTTCTCTCTTTCTCTCCCTCTCCCCCTTTTTCTCTTTCTCTCCCTCTCCCCCTCTTTCTCTATTTCTCTCCCTTTCCCCCTCTTTCTCTCTTTCTCTCCCTTTCCCCCTCTTTCTCTCTTTCTCCCTCTCCCCCTCTTTCTCTCTTTCTTCCTCTCCCCCTCTTTCTCTCTTTCTCCCTCTCCCCCTCTTTCTCTCTCCCTCTCCCCCTCTTTCTCTCTTTCTCTCCCTCTCCCCCTCTTTCTCTCTTTCTCTCCCTCTCCCCCTCTTTCTCTCTTTCTCTCTTTCTCTCCCTCTCCCCCTCTTTCTCTCTTTCTCTCCCTCTCCCCCTCTTTCTCTCTTTCTCTCCCTCTCCCCCTCTTTCTCTCTTTCTCTCCCTCTCCCCCTCTTTCTCTCTTTCTCTCCCTCTCCCCTCTTTCTCTCTTTCTCTCTTTCTCTCCCTCTCCCCCTCCCCCTCCCCCTCTCTTTCTCCCTCTCCCCCTCCCCCTCTCTTTCTCCCTCTCCCCCTCCCCCTCTCTTTCTCCCTCTCCTCCTCCCCCTCTCTTTCTCCCTCTCCCCCTCCCCCTCTCTTTCTCCCCCTCTTCCTCCCCCTCTCTTTCTCCCTCTCCCCCTCCCCCTCTCTTTCTCTCCTTCTTCCCCTCCCCCTCTCACCCCCTCTCTTTCTCTCCTTCTTACACTCCCCCTCTCACCCCCTCTCTTTCTCTCCTTCTTCCCCTCCCCCTCTCACCCCCTTTCTCTCTCTCCCTCCCTCCCTCCTTCCCCAACTCCCTCTCCCCCCCTTTCTCTCTCACTCCCTCTCCCCCCCTTTCTCTCTCTCTCCCTCTCCCCCCCTCTCTCTCTCTCTCCCTCTCCCCCCCTTTCTCTCTCTCTCCCTCTCCCCCCCTTTCTCTCTCTCTCCCTCTCCCCCCCTTTCTCTCTCTCCCTCTCTTTTTCACCACCCCTCTCTCTCTCTCTCATTCTCTCATTCTCTCTCTCTCATATTCTCTCATTCTCTCTCTCATATTCTCTCATTCTCTCTCTCTCATATTCTCTCATTCTCTCTCTCTCATATTCTCTCATTCTCTCTCTCATATTCTCTCTCTCTCATATTCTCTCTCTCTCTCATTCTCTCTCTCTCTCATTCTCTCTCTCTCTCATTCTCTCTCTCTCTCATTCTCTGTCTCTCTCTCTCTCTCATATTCTCTCTCTCTCTCTCATATTCTCTCTCTCTCTCATATTCTCTCATTCTCTCTCTCTCATATTCTCTCATTCTCTCTCTCTCATATTCTCTCATTCTCTCTCTCTCATATTCTCCCATTCTCTCTCTCTCATATTCTCCCATTCTCTCTCTCTCATATTCTCTCATTCTCTCTCTCTCATATTCTCTCTCTCTCTCATTCTCTCTCTCACTCTCATTCTCTCATTCTCTCTCTCACTCTCATTCTCTCATTCTCTCTCTCACTCTCATTCTCTCATTCTCTCATTCTCTCTCTCTCATATTCTCTCATTCTCTCTCTCTCATATTCTCTCATTCTCTCTCTCTCATATTCTCTCATTCTCTCTCTCATATTCTCTCATTCTCTCTCTCTCATATTCTCTCATTCTCTCTCTCTCATATTCTCTCATTCTCTCTCTCTCATATTCTCTCATTCTCTCTCTCTCATATTCTCTCATTCTCTCTCTCTCATATTCTCTCATTCTCTCTCTCTCATATTCTCTCTCTCTCTCATTCTCTCTCTCTCTCATTCTCTCTCATTCTCTCTCATTCTCTCTCTGTCTCTCTCTCTCTCTCTCTCTCTCTCTCTCTCTCTCTCTCTCTCTCTCTCTCTCTCTCTCTCTCTCTCTCTCTCTCTCTCTCTCTCTCTCTCTCATTCTCTCTCTCTCTCTCTCTCTCTCTCTCTCTCTCTCTCTCTCTCTCTCTCTCTCTCCTCTCTCTCTCTCTCTCTCTCTCTCTCTCTCTCTCTCTCTCTCTCTCTCTCTCTCATTCTCTCTCTCTCTCTCTCTCTCTCTCTCTCTCTCATTCTCTCTCTCTCTCTCTCATTCTCTCTCTCTCTCTCTCTCTCTCTCATTCTCCTCTCTCTCTCTCTCTCTCTCTCTCTCTCTCTTTTTCTCACTCGCTCTCTCTCCCATTCTCTCTCTCTCTCTCTCTCCCTCTCTCTCACTCCCATTCTCTCTCTCTCTCTCTCTCCCTCTCTCTCTCATTCTCTCTCTCTCTCTCTCTCTCTCATTCTCTCTCTCTCTCTCTCTCTCATTCTCTCTCTCTCTCTCTCTCTCTCTCTCTCTTCTCTCTCTCTCTCTCTCTCTTCTCTTCTCTCTCCTCTCTCTCTCTCTCTCTCTCTCCCATTCTCTCTCTCTCTCTCTCTCATTCTCTCTCTCTCTCTCTCTCTCTCCTCTCTCTCTTTTCTCACTCCTCTCTCTCCCATTCTCTCTCTCTCTCTCTCTCCTCTCTCTCTCATTCCGTCTTCCTTCCCTTTTCTCCATCTCCCCTTTCCTTTTTCCCTCTCTCCTCCCCCTTTCCCCTTTTCCCCCTCCCCAACCCTTCTTCTCTCCTCTAAATTTCCCATCCACTCCCCCTCTTAAACCCTCCTCCTCTCGCTCTCCCTCCCCCCCCTCTCCCCCCCCTCCTTTCTTTTTCCCTTTCCTTCTCCCTCTCATCCTTTTTCCCCTCTTCCCCCCTTTCTCTCATATCAAATCCCTCTCCTCTCTCCCTAAACCCACCCTTCTCCCTCTCCCTCAATCTTTTAAAATTTTTCCCTCCCCTTCCCTCTCTCCTCTCTCTTCATTCAATCTCTCTCCCTATCCTCTCATTCTCTCCCCACCTTTTTCCTCTCTCCCCCTCTTCTTTCTCTTTTCCTTCTCTCTATTTTTCCCATTCTCTCCTCTCATTTCTCCCCCACTCTCTCTTCCTTCTCCCCTCTTCTTCTCTCTCCTCTTTAACCTTTTCCTCCATCTTCTCTCCCCACTTCCCCTTTTCTCTCCTCCATCTCTTCCTCCTCTCCTAAACTCTCCTCCTCCCCCCCCTTCTTTCCCTTTCCCCTCCCTCTCTCCATCTCCCCCCTATCCTCTCCTCTCTCATCCATCTCCCTCTCTTCTCCTCGTCTCTCTCTTCTCTCCTCTCTACTCTCTCCTCTCTCCATCTTCTTCCCCCTCTCCCCACTCTCCTCCCTCTCTCTCTCTCCTCTCTCCTCTCTTTTCACATCTCTCCCCTCTCTCCCTCTCTCTCTCCCTCCCTCATCTCCCCTCTCTCTCCTCTCCCATCACTCCTCCTCATCCCTCTCTCTCAATCCTCTCTTCTCTTCTCTCTCATTCTCTCTCACTCTCCTCTCTCCTCCTCTTCTCTCCTCTCTCTCATCTCTCCCTTTTTCCTCCACTCTCACCTCCTCTCCTCTCTCTCTCACTCCCTCTCTCTCTCTCTCGTCCTCCTCCTCTCCCCTCTCTCTCTCTCTCCACCTCTTCGCTCTCTCTCTCTCTTCCCTCCCCGCCCCCCTCTCCTCATCTTCTCCCTCACTCCCTCCTCTCCTCCTCCCCCCCTCCCTTCTCCCCCTCCTCCTCTCCCACCTCCCTCTCATCTCTCTCTCTTCCCCTCTCCTCAAATACTCTCTCTCTCAAAACCCTCTCCCATTCCCTAACCGTCTCTCATTCTACTCTCTCCTCTCTCCTCTCACATCTCTCCCGTCCCTCTCCTCCTCATCCTCCTCTCTCTCCCTCTCATCTCTCTCTCCCCTCTCTCTCTTCATCTCTCCTTTCTCCTCATCTCTCTTCTCTCCCCCTCTCTCTCTCCTCCTCCTCTCTCCCTCCCCCTCTCCTCTCTCAGTCCTTCCTCCTCCTTTCCCCCAATTCCCCCGTCTTCTCCCCTTTTTTCTTTTTTCCCCCCCTCTTCCCCTCTTCTTTCCCCCTCCTTTTTTTTTTTCCCCTTTTTTTCCCCTTTTCCCTTCCCCATTTTCCCTTTTTCCCCTTTTTTTCCTTTTTCCTATTTTTACTTTCCCACCCCCCTTTCTGTTTTTTTCTCCCCTTTTTGGTTTTCCTCCCCTCCTCCCCCATTTCCCCCACCCTTTTTTCCCCCCCCTCCCTTTTCCCCCTCTCTTAAATTTTTTTTTTTTTTTCCACTCTTTTCCCCCCTCTCCCCTCCTCCCCTTTCCCCCCCTCCCTTTTTCCCTTTTCCTCCCTTTCCCTTTCCCCCTTTTTTTTCCTCCACCTTTCCCCTTATTTCCAGGGGTTCCTTCTCTCTTTCCCCCATCTTTGCCAAAGACAAATGCCCAACTGACTATTGAAATTTTTTGCAAACTCTGAGCCATGTAGGTCTGGTATGGGGTTTGGGGAAATCCAGGAAGGGGGTTTTGAAAACTTTTTTTGGGACTTTTTTATTTTCCCATACAAATAGTTTTCCAAATCACAAAAGGTGTATGGGCCCAAAAAAACCAAAATTTTTATGTATCATCAAAAAAACTATGAAATTTTTAAACAATTTTTAAATTCCATTTTTTTAATTATTTTTTCCCAAAATAAAAGCTAAGTAAAGGAAAAAAAACCACTTTTTTTTAAAAATGCAGTTTTTTAATTATGAATCACAAAAGTGTGGGGGTTCATGTCTTGTTGAAATCCAGGAGGAATGTCTACAAAAATTTATTCAGACACCTGTTTGTAAACACGGAAGATAAGGAAAAATAATCCAAAAATCCCATATTCCGAATGTTCATATCAACTGCTTCACTGCCTTTAGGAAGTCTAATCAGCATAAAGGGTGTTATAAAAGAGAAGGAAAAGGAGAAAGGAAGGAATAAATGGAGATAATGTGTTCCAGAAGACTTTGTCAATAGGAAAAGTGGGATTTAATAATGAAGTGGATATTAATTTGAATAAAAGAAAATTATCTTTTGGATCTGACAGGACAGAATAACAATGAGTGAAAATTGAATACGTCTTAAAAGCTAAGGCTACAACTTATTTATTGTGTCTACATTTCTTCCATAAAGTTACCCCTCAACCTCTGGCACATCTGTTGTGGGTCTTGTATACGTGGTGGGCCCATGGTACGGCAAAACTCTCGGGGACCCCTCCGGCCCCCCGCTAGGTTCAGGGATATCAAGAGAGTGTTCAAGGTGACAGACAAAGCAGTGCTTGCCTGCGGTGGAGACATTGCAGATTATCAGTTCATCAGAGAAGTCATTGAACAGAAAGTGTAAGTATGTGTTTGGCTTCTACATAGTGAGTAGACTGCATCTGACAACCACATGCTTAATGAAATACAATTTTCCTATCCATTTACATTGCTTTGGCATTAGTTTTTACTTAATATTATTATTTTTTGGGGAAAAAAAAAAAAAATTTCCCTTCCCTAAATATTTTGTTCCTAAAATGAATTTTAACCCAATTTTTTTTAAGCTTACAGCTTTGAGAAATAAAAATATATATATATATAATATTTTATATATAACAAATTATATATATAAAATATATATTTTTAAAAAAAATATAAAATTTAAAAAATCTATACAGGGTAAAATATAAAATATATATATTAAATACTTTTAACTTTTATATATATAATATTATAAATAATAAATAAATATAAAATAAAATATTTTTAAAATACATTTTTAAAATATATATATAAAATTTTAATATAAAATATATATATATATAAAATTAAAATATATTATAAAATGTACAATATATAATAATTTTAAAAATAATATATAAAATATTATAAAATTATGAAAGGTACATAAAATATTAAATATTAATATATATACATATCAATATATGTCATATATATATATATTTATATGTAAGGAAAAAAGTTCTGACTAGCCCTTTCCTTTAACCCGGGAAAAAAAAAAAATTGCATGTGATAGAGCAAATAAATCTAAGAAACTTATCTTCTATGAACTTCCGCGCAAATCAGAATAACGAAGTATATTAGGACACAGCAATGTCACAGAGCCACCAAATGGAAAAACTAACTCATCTTTTAAAAATCGCCATCCGATATCCTTTCCTACTTTTTGTAAACAAAACAATGCTACCGTGATTTTATTTTGGTTCATTTATTGATAATACTTTCATTTCGTAACTACAAAAATTCCCATAAACTTACATGAAGGGATTTCTTTCTACATTAAATGTCTGACAATACACGAGTAATACCATCATAAATCGCAGTATTTACAGTAATTTATGACATTTCTTACTCTGCGCAAATCGATGTGTATGGTCCAAATTACGGCAAGAGGGAAAATGAAGAATGCGCGCTGATTTTTTTCCAAAATAACAATGTTACCTACCGCATGAACACGCACGAAACCTTTTGAAACTTTTATTCAATACCACATCCGCGTTACATTTGGTCACGAAAGCCAAAAGCATACAAAATGCTATAAACCACTCACAAGGCAAGGAAAGCCAATAGAAACCAATCTTTGGCCCAAAATGATCTCAGGTGCCGTAGGTTGTGACCACCGCAATTACCTATAGAGTTATATCTGATTATTTTGAAGAAAAAAAATGATAACGCTGTAAGTCCTGAGAGCACACGGGTTTTTGCCAAAGAGCGGTAAGTGCCCGCATTGCGATTTACCTTGCAAATATCGTGAAGATCACATATTATGGGGTATTGTGCCGATAAAAATAATAGCAAAGACAAAAACAGGCGTAAAAAGTTGTCGTTTTTTATCGACACGATTACAAAGGCCACGTTTCTAAGCCAACTAGCGTAATTGGAGGAGTTTATGTTCGGAAGTAACCGGAATATTTGGTTTTCAAAATCAAAATCAATAGGGGGGTGCCGGTAGTAAATACTTGAGATAGACGAGACCGCTCGTATGCCGCCGTAAGTATAAAGAGGGGAAACAGTTGAGACCCAGGTCCCGGCGAAGCAAGAACTTAGCAAATCAATAAAGAAAAGAGCAAGTGTGGGTCTTTGGGGGTATTGAGCGTGTGAAGTAAAAGGAAATTAATTTGCATTGGTATGACACTGACCGCAGTGCGACACGCTCAAAGTACCCCTTATTAAAAATATATAACACCAGACAGTGGGATATAACGGTGATTGGATGCTGCTACCGTAACCTACAACACCATGTTACATGGTGTTGAAAAGATTGAATAATTAATCATGTTTTTTTCTTCACAAGCGGCAAGAATTATACAAACGCCGCAAGGCGGGAAAGAAAGAATTCTTCACCGGTCACCACTCCCCCCACCCCCCCCCACACAGTTCCTCTGGATGGTATCCTTCAGAGAGCGTTTTAAAATGGGGTAAGAGCACACAACTTACCTGATTGCTTGTATGCATATGGAAAAATAAAACCTAAAACAGAAGCAAATACCTTTTTTTCGCGCACGTAAAGACATTTCTTCTGAAATACCGATAAAAAATTATCAATGTGATGAAACGTAGAACAATGACCACCAAGTATAACGCCCAATTACTGACAACTTGGCGATTACAGACTGAGAAATTCTAGCCAATGAAACTTCAGGCAATGACGTCACATTTTCTGACCAATCAAAAACAGTTTTTTTTCGAAAGAGCCCTGCCCTCGGCCCATGGAAAACCTTTAGTGTTTATCTGTTCCGTGGTCAAAGGAAGTGTACGTGTGAAAAAAAAAATATAGTACCGGCAGAAATGTTACAATTGCTAAATACACGTATAACTGAAATATAGCTACTGCCCGAAGGACGTGTTAATTGTAAAACATATACCACGGAGACGGGACGATATAAAAGGTTAGTAAAATTTAAGTAAACGTTTAACGAGAAACCGGCGAAATCTACATATTATTGCACGAAGTACATTTTCCAAGTAATAAGCCAATTAATGTAATAAAAATGCATATTTTTTAATAGGATAATATACATGCATTATTAATACAAATTATTTCCGATTTGGCTATCAACCGACCGCAGTGGGTGTCGTGGCCGCGCGCCGACGAAACAGGCTAAAGCTTTCATAATTCCGCGGACGAGCAATAAGGCTGGCTGCGCGGCCTGAAGCCATCGCCCACGGCCTCCCGAATATTTCGGCTCCGGCAAAGGTCCCAATAAATTCCATCTTACATTTTAAGACAAGTGTAAGTATTGAACGGTTACCAATTTTGACGACAATCACACTAAAGTGGCAAGGTGTGTTACACAAATGGTAAGTTTTTTTTTGTTGAAATAAAAATTCCCGGAGACGCCTGTGCCGTTGCGGCACGGTCTCCGTGCGCGACACGTAACTGTCAGTAGCGCTTTTTTTGTTTCTTTGCTTTGTTATTTATTATCGCAGTCAATCAAAATACCAGTTGTTATTTGAGAACTATTAATGAAGCTTGGTGTAAAGAATTTGAAACGTCATCTGGAAACCTCTTCGAAACGCATTTTTCATATTGAAAAGTTGATTGTGCCCAAACAATGTTTGATTCATTTGTAATGTCCGTCAATCAGCAAAAAAAAACCTGGATTTAACCGTCCGAATTGTAATACCGTAAAATTTCATAGGTGAAACATGGCCACTGTCCCCCGTAGAGTTTCAAACAAACACCGATTTTAAGTTTTAAATTTTGTGTTTTTCTTGTTTTTCTGTGTGTAAATCATGGCTTAAATAATACCCCCCCTTAATACAGTGCGAAGCCGAATCTTACACATTTGATCAACTTTCCGTCGGGGAAATACAAGTTCCGCACTCATACAACGAGTCCAAATGTCGACGGAAAGCAACAGCTTAACAGCGTTTAAACTACGAGGGGAGATTACCATCTCCAAAAAAAGTGGTATTTCGAAAGTCGAGGCTATGGATGAATCTTAACAATTACCTTATATATAAATACATATCAATATATATATACATTAAAAAATAAAAAAATTAAAATTTAAAAAAAATACCATAAATATATAATCATATAAATATATACATATAATATAGTAATAATTATAATATACATATATATATATAAAATATATACATATTATTATAAAATTAATATATATACTTATATATATTATATATATACAGTAATATATTATATATATACCATATATATATATTATAAAAATACATATATATATATATTATATATATTTTTTATATATATATTATATTATATATATATAATATTATAATATATACATATAATATATATAAAATATATACATATATATATATTCTAATATATACTTATATATATAATATTATATATATACATATATATAAATATATAATATATATATAGCATATATCTAATATATTATATAATACATATATATATATATACTATATATATTACATATATATATGATATTATATATATACATATATAATATAATATATATATACATAAATATAAATTAAAAAATAATAGTACATATAATATATTATATATATTAATATATATATATTATATATAGACATATATATATATATATATTTTACATATAATTATTATATATTTTAATATATATATATTATAATATAATATATATAATTTTATATAACATAAAATAAATTTTATTATAATATATATATATATATTAAATATATATTATAAATATATTATATATCATACATATATATATTATATATATAATATATATATATATAATAAATATATTATAATATATTTTAAAAAATAATTATATTAAATAATAATATATACATATAAATATAGTATATAATATTATATTTATATATTATATATTATATATAATATATATTATATATATATATCTTTTATATATAATAATATATAAATATAATTATATATAAAAAATAAATATATATTATAAAATTATAGATATTTTATATTATATATAATGAATAGCATATATATATTATTTATAATTATATAAAATTATATAATATATATTATATATATATGTATACATATAAATATTATATATAAAATACATATATTATTATATATTTTATAAAATATATATATAATATTATATATTATACATAAATTAAAATTTTAATAATACATAAATATATAATATAAATTTTATAAAATAATATAAATACATTTATATATCTACATATAATATATATACATATATATAATATAATAATAATATCTATAGTATACATTAATTATAAATTATATTATAAATAATTATATATATATATATTATATAAAATATAAATATATATATATAATATATATATATATATTATATATATATATCTTTTATATATATATATTTATATAAATACATAATTATATAAAATTAATTTTTATATATATATTATATAATAAAAATACAAAATAAAATATTTTATTATTTATATATACATTATTTTAAAAATATTTAATATATAAATTATATATATTATTATTATATATATCATATATTTTAAAAATACATATATATAAAATTATATATTTATACCAAAATAATATAATAAAATAAATATAATTTTATTTTTATATTATATAATGTATATATTATTTTATATATTTATATATATAATATAAATATTTAAATAATATTATTATGTTTA
>NC_061855.1:1416522-1429022 GCF_019202785.1 Penaeus chinensis
ACACACCACACACACCACACACACCACCACACACTCAACACACACACCCACAACCATCACACACACAACACACGACACTACCCACCTACCCACAACCACACTTGCCACAACCCCACACAGTGAACCCACCACATACGAACCCAACCCACACCCCCACCACATCAATCAGAAGACACTGGACGGCAACCATGTAGCCAGGCACCAACGTGTACTAACGATCATCTAACTAATTACCAGAGTAGGATTTTGATTAACTTACTGACTGGATTTATGTTCTGTCCAATTTTTTTTTTTTTCCTTTTTTTCTTCTTTTTTCTTTTTTCGTATACTTTTAATATTGATACTGTTGTTACTGATAATACAATTATAATGTTATTAGTATTTTAAAAACAAGGAAAACGATAGATTTTTTTAAGCTTTCCAAAAATAAAGGAGAAAGGTAAACGGGTGAGATAGGTAGGGCTAATAGTTGAAGCCTTGGTCACTAAACTCTTGTAGAGCCATCTTTTGTGTAAAGACAATTATATATTTGTTTAATATGTATTGATGCCATCTGGACTGATTGGGTTAATTAATTATCCTCTGACTTAATGCGTCATTTATTGCAGGCGTGATGATGTGTGTGGAGAGTACACACGAGTGCTGGATGCAGGAGCCTTACATTGCTGGTTAACAAGGGTTTTGTACAACCGCCGCAGCAAGTTCGACCCCTTATGGCTTGAGTGTGTTGCCGCTGGTTATAAGAATGATAAACCGTAAGTGCAGTAGTATCCTTTTCCATACTTAAATGCTGAGGTGGTCAATGCACTACAAAAGAGATAGGTTTGGTAGTAAAACATAGAAGAATTGGTTGAACAGTTCCAAGCCTTTCAATTTTCATAAACAACATAATTTAATTCAATCAGTGATAGAATGGATAATACAAATACTGTATGTGAGTATGAATGAGAGAGGGTGTGTGTATGCATGTCTCTTGAGTCTGTCTGTGATGAAATCTGATTCAAGGGCCAACAGTAAATGCACTCTATACTATTACAGCTTCCTGGGTTACGTTGACAAGATTGGAACCGCCTTTGAGGCCAAGGAAGTAGCATCTGGCTTTGGCGTTCATCTGGCCATCCCCATGATCAGAGAAGCAAGGGAGAAAAAACCAAACCTGACCAGGGAGGATGCAGAGAAGGTAAAGATCTCATCCTTAATCTCCTTATGGGGAGCTCTCGCTGTCTCTTTCTCTTTCTTTTTTTCTGACTTGCTTTCTGTGTTTTTATTTCTCATTTCATATTTCATACCCCAACCTCCTTTTACTTAAGCTTTCAAGTTTTCTTTCCATTTCCCTCTCATTTACCCAGAGAGGTTATATTGCCTGTTTCATTGCACAAAAAGGTTTTCATTCTATCTACATGAATCAGAAGCATATTGTAACATTCATTTCTGAAGGCCTATATTTTCTTTTAACATGTTATGTACCTGTGTAGTTGGTGATAATACTGTGATTCTGTTTGTTTGTTTTTTGCTCCATAAAAAAAAATGGATTTTACTCAACTTTTCACTAATCATTTTTATGCAGCCCAACAACAGTGAACTCTTATCTTTTTGTTTTGGAGGCAGCATCACAGCCAAGTTGGACTGTATAGTTTGAAAGTCCTCCTGAAACTTCAAAACTGTCAGTCTCAACTTTTTTTAATTAAAAAAAAGTCTGATATTAAATCCTGCTTTGGAAACCATTTAGGCTGCAATATCCTCCTACCGATACATGAACTCTAAATCAAAAGATTTTCATTTTTGTCCTCTATAATATGCAAGATATCTTTTTATGAGCACATAACCTCATTACTATGCAGTATTCTAGGATGGTGCCCTTATACACTGTATCAGTAAGAGCACAAAGTTGAAAATGCTATCCTAGTTACCCCTCATATATGAATGGATATTGGGGATTTCTATGAATATGCAAATAAAAAAAATGAAAATAAAAAAAAGGAAAATTAAGTAAAATTAAGTAAAAAGATGATATACTAGGTGGTGATATGTAAATTAATCTGGTGTGTGGAGGGAGCATACGGAAATGTTCAGGTTAGAATGCTATGCTGATCTCCAATGTCATTACTGCCAAAATGATAAGCTTTCTTAATTTTCTTGCATACAGAAAGGAAATGTTTTAATCTACTACTATCCTTAAGTCACGGTCAATGGTTGGCTAGCTGGATACTCACTGGAGTTTATATTCACTTTCCACAGTCAAAGCTAAACTTCCTCAAGGCCTTGTACACAAATTGTTCAACAAAGGTTGAAAACACTAGGTCTCATCTCGTGAACTCTTCTCCTGACACAGCTCAAAGGGAGTGCTTTCCAACTTTATTTACCATGACCATAGATTTTATAGATTGGAATTCATTGCAGTGATTTTGTAATACTTGACTAGGAGCAAATGAACTATTGGTCAGATTTTCAGTGTCTTTTAGTATTGTTAGATGATGATGTTGCTTTAATGTTTTCTTGTGCATTGGCTGCGGTTTTGCATTTCATATATATATATATACATTCTTATGACAGTGAATTATTAGACTGCCAACTGTCCAAACTTCCGGAAAAGAATGTGGTTTTGTCAATATTGCTGTAAAATTTTGACATTTAGAATGCTAAATATACCTTGTAGCCATGTAGTTGAGTGCTGGCAGTAGTAATGTCAGTTTTTCAAGAAGTGTTACTTGATTAACTGATTTTTTGCAGTAACTTTACTTCAGTATATGAGAACAGTAAACTTAATTATACATAGGAAACTAACAGTGAGAGTTTAGCATGAATCAAAAGCTTACAAAAGAAGTTCTGCATTCACTTTTCCTTTTTTGTTTGATGAAAACACTTTTTATGCTAAGCTTTTGATTCAGAATATAACACATCTTAAGATGTGGCATTTTACTCATTTACTATACATATTCATTTTAGGAGGGTAATTCACATCTTTATTTTGCTCTTCAGCTCTTGAAGGAGTGTCTCACTGTGCTGTATTACCGTGACTGCCGTGCACACTACAAGTATCAGCTGGCAGACATCACACCCGAAGGTGTTACCATCCACGACAACCTAAACCTCAAGCCAGAGACCAACTGGACCATTGCACACCATATCAAGTAAGTCCTCTGTTGAATGTTGTGGCAATACCTTTAACCCAATGGCGACGGGTCACGCCTATAGGCGTCATAACAATACGCCCGAAATGTGGCGTGCGGCTGTCCGCCGCGGCGGCGCGCCAAAGTGCCCCGAGGCAATGATTCGACTTGATGTACCGAATTCACGCGCTCAAAGTCGGCACGTTGCCGCCGTTCGCCAGAGCGTATTTTTTTTTTTATTTTCTATATCCGTCACCAATGGATTAAGCATTATGTTGTTACAGAAAAATTGGTTAACTTGTAAGCTTCTATATTTGGATTTTTAACTGTTTTAGCTAATGTGATTTTTTACAAGTGAAATGTTAAAATAAAGACAAAAATTGTCAATATCTAACAAGGCAGCATTGTGTTTTCATTGCTAAAAGGACATGATAGTGCATTTATCTGACTGGATATCATGATCGCTGTTAAAAATTAGTTCTGAAGAATGTACCTAGACATTGGTTTATGTGATTAGAACAAAAAAAAATTTATACTAAAAATACTATAAGATGCTCATTTTTAACATTCCTGTCATCTCTTCTTTCAATGAATTATATAAGCAGGTGTCCCCTGTTTAGCTTTCTCACATCCTAGGACATAATAATTTGATGGAGCTGATCACTATCTGATAATAAAAGAATGATCAAGATTGTGATTATTCTGAATTCTTATTTTTACTTGATGTTTTACAAAGTACCTGATTAAGAGTTATTTAAATATATATCCTGATATATACCCTTTCTATGCAATAGATCTGCAATAAAAATAACAACCATGGTGCTCTCTTACTCCTCAGGGGATACGAGTGATCTGTTGTAGTCCGGTTCCCGCACGTAGATTCTTGCAGCGAATCTTCGTTTTTCTACGTGTTGGCTATTTATCATTTAGATGTTTAAATCACCAGTGGATGTACGTTTTTTCCTTTGTATTTTCATATTCTCAACTGCACAGTGCATCTCAATAAGATTGTTTTTGGATATATTACAAATATTCCTATGTTTCGAGTTTTTAACAGAATGTGATGCCTAACAGAGTAAAGAAAATAAAACCAGGAGAATGTAAACTTTAATAGATAAAAGACTAAACAAATATATTTATATTATTACCCTTTATTAATACTGCTGATATTTATACTCTCCAGATGCCAAACAGAAAAAAAATTCTGAAACAGCTCATCATTAATTTTTAACTACTTTTGAGAATGACTTGCTTTTTACCTCATTAAGGGCAAACCCAGCCGTGACAAACTGAGCCCTAATGCTGGATGGCAAAGATCCACAACACATGGTCGAAGTTGTGTGTGTTAAATGGATGTTTGCTTGTTTGGCTCTGTGTTGATGAGTTAGTCCTTCAAAAGTAGGCTTTGAGCTTTCTTGTAGCCACACTTCATGGAAAATTGTTTGCCACAGCCAAAATTGTAGAGAGCAGGGTAAATGGCTGTTTCCTGCACCCACTGCCCGGAGCAAGACTTGAGATGACATGGGAGAACCTGTCATTATTGGGTTAATTATCAGTGCTTAGTCACCAAGGAGTCAATTTCCTAGCTCACTTGTTTACTCTTTTCCTTGATATATGGGGGGGAGGGGGGGGATTATTATTTTTATTATTGGTGTTATTATTCATAAAATTACAATAGTGTCAACAACAATAATAGCATTAGGAAAAATAATTTTTGCAAAAACTCAAGGAAAGGGGAAATCAGCTTAGGGCATGGCTTACTAATTGGCCCCTTTTCTGAGCACTTGTCAAACCTTCTATATGCAAACAGATTGGATTAATACATCATATACAAAAAAAAGAAAAGAAAATGCAGATGATTATTCTTTCCTCCAGTAAAAACCTTTACTATCTGATTAATATAAAATGATAATCATTATGTTTAGGCTAGTATAAAGGTTCAGTATTAGTGATGTATGACTTCTTTTACCTCGTATGTAAGGTTTTTTTTATCAAAGCTAACAATTAGTTTCCCCCCCCCCCTTACTTAAGGAAATCTGTCAGCTACTCAGGATAATTTTCAGTTGCTGAATTTACAATACTAGATGTCTATGCGCAACCAAATGCCCAAAAATTAATGGAAATTGTGATCACCTTGGAATATCTATTTATTAATATTTTAGCTTGACACGGGGTGTAATGTGTAGATTTGCCTTTATTATTTATCTAATATCAGTTCACATTTGGCAAAATAATATTGATATTACCCAACCTCATAGTGTAGATGTGACATTATTTATCAGAGTTGACTTGATTTGATGATATTCTTGTATCCTGATATTAACAAACAAAAAGAAAAGTGAGTGGGTGTGGGTGTGTGTGAGTGAGAGACTTCCATGTGGAATGTAAGTTGCAAGAAGGGTAAGCTTTCTATTATAAAGTGTATAGTGCAGAACACTAGACATACCAACTTTATCTAGAGAAAGTTGAGCCTAAAAGTTCATTCCCAAAAACTTAGCTTTGTCATTATGTAGGTTTCACTTTTCTGTATATTACTTTAACACACATGCACTGATTGAAAAAGTAAGATCATCTTTGCAGTACATGGAGCAAAACTTTTGACATTGAATTGCAAGGATCGATTGTGAACAGTACAGCCTAGAATTCTATTATTCTAATATTTTGCAGTCATTCAAATACAGTATTGCTTCTTGGCCTTGAAAATGCAAGTATCAGATAAGCACATACATCAGCTAAAGGTCTTTGAGTACTGCACAAACAATTTTTTTTTCTCATTATTCATTTGCTCAGTGGAAAAATAGTAATGCTGTGGGCTCTTAACCAAATTTGCAATTTGATGCATCGCTGGAAGGGCATTGGAATTGCAAACAAACTAAAGAATTTTAATTATGACCTATTTTTTAATACCTCTGTGTAAAACAAATATATGGAAAATGATATAATATATAATAAGAAACTAGGAAATATTTTTGGGAGGTCTCATCTGTGTGGGAATTCTTAAAAATGCAATATTACCCACTGCTAGCATGGCATGTACATTATGTACATGCCATGCATTCTGAGAGTTTGTTTATATATTGTCCCCATGCATAAGTGACTCTGCAAGCCCTAAATTATCAAGGAGCTATTTACTAGTAATAGTCTCACCTGTCTATCCCTTTCTTTGATTTTTATATTGCTATTAGTAATGTCAATACAATTATGATGAAAAGGTGATACCAGAAGAGGTCATGAGGTCTACTAAATGACTTGTGTAGAGACATTTCACAAAATGATGCAAGAGTGACCACTACATTTTTCCAGCAGCAGTGGGTTAAGAATACACAGTTATGATACATACAGTATTCAAAGATCTATCAAACTGGAATCTTTTTATAGCCAGAATCTGATTGATCCACCTTTCCTAGCAAGGCAGTCCTCTTAACTGACATTGTTGAAACTGAATATATTTAGTAAGAAATTAAATTGTTTGGATAATTATCACAGTGGGAAAAGGTCCATTCACATTTACTCAATGTGAGTGACAAAACGTGAATCAAAAAGTTCCTTTTAAGTTCCTTTAAGCTACCTCTAAATGTAAAAGCATTTACAGTTTTCCTTTGTTTTCAGAATCAGAGAATCTGTTTTGAATAATTCACCAGTCACATGAAAGTTGTATGAAGAGTCATCCTGACCTCTTATCTTCATCCTCTTATTTTGCACAATGATGGAATAACAGACGTAAGGCACATCAATAACACATTTCATTCATCTTCATTTTTTTTTATTTTTGTTCTTCATATGCACAAATGGTTGTATATACAATGCGTACGTACACTGCACCATTGGGCAACAGTGATACCTTATACACTCCTATTTACATACCAGTTCAGTACAAAATATAAACAACACGTCATTTACCTCAATTCACATTTCATTTCATTTGAAAAATACCTAAGTTTCGTTTTTTTTTTTTTTTTTTTTTTTTTTTTTATTACTTCCAACTTACATATCAAAATTATGCTATGATTGCACAAATGGACAAGTTAAAGTAAATGGCCTTTGTCATCTGCCACAGTATCACTCACAGATCTATGAAACATTGGAAATTACCAGTATATAAAATATTTTTTTTGTGTGTAAAATTCTGCTAAGGACTAAGAAGAGAAAAAATTAAAAAAAAAAAACAAAAATGTCTGGATATTGTGCTTTTTTTTTTGGCTTTTTTCCTTTTTTTTTTTTTTTTTGGGCTTTTTTTTTACTTAAAGAAAATCAACAAAATCTATAATACACTACCATTTGTATCATGCATACATTAACATCAACAGTTCCAGGCATCACAGAAAACATTTTATGCTTAGACTTTCCTTAACAGTACTGGTAAGATTCAAATAATTTTTTTCCTTGTTAAACAAAAACTAAACTTTGTCTAACATTCCAATCACATGAAGAATCCCTTTAACAGAGATAATGGCATCCTGAACTATGGAGTAGTTGAGTAACAAAAAACATCATTAATAAATACATGTAAAATATTAATTGCAGACAAGAAATTTTAATCAAAACCAACCTATTGCAACAAGAGTTGTGTTGCAGTTGATCAGACTTAAGTTTTCAAAAAATGCTAAAATATGATTGATACTCATATATACATAGTATATATACACATGAAATATATATTTGCAAATGCTTCTATTGTATAATGTGCAATAACAACAAGATTTGAATTTGCAGCTTCTAAAAAAAAAATCATAAAAAATTGAATCCGCTGTAGTATTTCCGAATTTGCGTTACTTAAAGGTTTACATTTCTTATTCACATATTTATTTCTTAATCACTACTTTGGCCAACTTAAGATTAAAGTTCTAGAAAAAGTTGAATTTGAGTATGATGCAGCAGATATTCTAGAAGGTACTTTTATGAGTTGATTTAGTATCACTTCACAGCTGAATATCCATTGCATGTTAGTACAGTCTCTGTACAAATTCTTTATTCTATTCTTGTCTGACAATTAACGAATCAAATATCATAAACCTGTATATTAAACTTACAAACTCATTTGAATATTAGACACCATACTGATATGCTATTGAGCATGTTTCATACACCTAGAAATAAATGCCCACTGCAACTGAGACAAATATATCAATTCTACAACTAGCATAACTAAAATTACAATGATCTTCACAAGCATCTTTCATTCAAGAAGTTTAAGCAAAATATGATTTCTTCACTTTCAACTATTCATCCTTGAAGTTCACAACAACACATAACAAGCTGTTCATGTATGTGTTTTCAGTGGATTATACATTTTTGTGCTCTAATAAATAACAGTACTGAATTTACTGCTGCAACAAATCAAAATCTATCTTATAGAAAGCATTTCCACTGATGCTTTACCAATAGCAATTGTACATTGATTGACTGTAAATTAAGAATGCATAACTTTCAACATGCTATGATCAACATAAAACTATTAATGGCTTCTGAATTTCAGTTAACACAGCAGTCTAACCACACCCAAATCCTATTCTGTGACAACCAAACATAATCAAAAGATTACCTTTTCAGCTACGGCTGTTTTAATAGTCATATTTCTAAATGTCAGAGCTTATTGATATGATACATATAATTCCAACAGAAATAAAAATTGCTAATAATTGTATAAAATTTCTAAAACAATTAACAACCAACAAATTTCACAACTTGTAGTAGTTTCTTTACACACTGTTTCCAGTTGCTATGCCTATTCCTTTATGACAAAGACTTTCTTACAAAGTACACGTCATGAATATGCCTGTCTGGGTAATAGATACTGTTAACCTGATGCCGCCAGGGGTGGCACGTACATAGTGCCATGCCCACAGTGGGTTTAGTTTACTAATCATCATTACACGCAGATGATTCTACAAGTCACCAGGGAGCCAATTACTAGTCCTATCTATCTCACCTATTTACTCTTTTCCTTGATTTTTAGATATTTTTTCCTTGTGTCTTATACTGCTGTTAGAATGTCAATAATATTATATTAATTAGTGACCAATAATAACAAGCACTAGCAAAAAAGATATTTTTCCTGAAAACTCAAGGCAAGGTGAAATCAGGTGAGGTCACAAGGTCTACTCATTGACTCCTCTGTAGCTAAGCACTTGCAGAGATACCCATGTGCAGAGACATTTCACAAAATAATATTACAGTGAACACTACATTTTTCTGGTGACAAGGGGTTAACAATATGATTACATACTTCTATTGCTAATCACTGTAGATAAGAAAAAAAAATCATGTGACATATTAACATATACAGTAACACTACATATAGAAAAAATGCTGATACTATTTTTGCACCTTTTTTTGCAAAGATATTGGCATCTGTTCTTATATTACAAACTTGGATAATTCTTTCCAATTCAAGGTAAAATGTGTTAGCATCTGTAACAGCTAACCAGGAAATAATTTCTATATTTTACAGGTGCTTATAATGCAAATTATTTTGGTCATTTTTTAAATATCATGTAACAAAGTCCTCAAAAAATATGCATTACTTATGGTTACATGATGATCCTAATATTTGACCACCCTAATATTTCCTTATTAATGCATGTAAATCATGATTACTTTAATTTAATTAATGCTTAGTGCATCTCAACTTTTATTCTTTAATATATTTTCATTTAACACATTTTCAATTCATTATTCCACTGAGGATAATCTATTCTCAAGGAAAACTTTATTGTACCAGAAGTACTTATCAACATGAGCAAAACAGAAACCTTGAAGGTAAGTATGTCTTTAAGTAAATTTCAAAATATGGCATAATATAATATTACAACAAAGGCTGTACATTTTCTATCTGAAATTTAACATAACTTTTCTATTCTTTTTTGGTTATTAGAACTTAGAAATTAAATTCAGAGTAACGAAATAAAATAAACCTATATATAAACAAAATAACAATTACAAAAGAAAAAACATTTCTAAAGTGTATAAATCAAAAGAAAAGTTTGCATACACTATGTATCTAAATCATCACTGTCATATTATCTTGGTCTACGTACATATGACCTTAAAACTTAAAATGGCTTGATAACATTAAAATACCAGATACGGCATGAATGCTAAAATATAAAAAATAACTTCTTTAAAATTATAAATGCCTACTGTAAACTGAGCTATATGATTAAGATGCCCACACTGGTTGCTTTTTCATTCTTACCTTGCTATATCTGACACACTGTAAGCTTTATTACAGTAACAGCACAGCAGTTTACCACAATAATGTGAATCGAAAACTGGTACTACATTTTTAAAGTATCATTATGCATTGATTTATTTCACTCTTCTTGGTCCAACTGGTCAATCCCATAGCCAACAAGAAAACATATCAGTGTTACAAATACAAATGTAAATTGTACTATATTGGGAGGAATTCAATAAATAAATATTAGACAACACAGACATGAACAGCTCAACTTACTGTCTAATTTTGACCAACTCAGAAATATGTACATATGAAGATGGAAAATCACATAGATGCTTCCAATACCAGACCCTGAGTATGAGTACATACAGTGATGCAATATTAGTTGCCTTTGGAGAACTGAGCATTCAACCCAGCATACAAAGAGCATATTAAAGTAAAATGTTAAATCTACAGTAAATAAAATTAATACTAAGTCCACTGCCAACCACCTATTTGACAAATCTGAAATGTTCCTGATACTCAGTGCTCCACTCTTCACACTAAATGAATGTATCGTAAATAAAAAAAAAATCATTTCGCTATGCTACACTGCACTTCGGAAATTCTTTGGAGTGAAACATTTTGTCCCAATCGTCACTACTAATTTTTCCCTCTCCTTTCAAATCGTACATAACTAATATTTTACTTATAAAAAGATATACCATTGTGTCTTTTTTCCCAGTTCCACAACAAAGAACTTTAAAGTGAGATAACTTAATGTTTATAACTTACCCATGAGGCAACATAAATGCTAGACATATCAGAACCTCCATTTCTTTTAATCAAACAAAAAAAAATGAAAGTTAAAGTGTGCTACTGTTCACGGAACAAGAAAGTTAAATAATATATTGCTATAAAAATGAAAAATGGCAGTAATGGTAGTGGTTGACAGTGCATATGGACGGATGGCTGGACTCAACCTGGCAAAAGACCTTCTAGAGAAGACTTGCCTTACACATGAAAGCCAGCCACTGCCAACTGCTTGTTACTATGCCTCTGACTGCTGAGCACTGACAGCTGCCTGGCCAAGAAATGGGTACTAAAGTGAGCGTGCAGAGACAAAATTCACTTGAACCCTATATTATATAATGCATGTGGAAATATATATATATCTGTGTGTATGTGTTTGTATGTGTGTGTGTGTGTGTGTGTGTGTGTGTGTGTGTGTGTGTGTGTGTGTGTGTGTGTGTGTGTGTGTGTGTGTGTGTGTGTGTGTGTGTGTGTGTGTGTGTGTGTGTGTGTGTGTGTGTGTGTGTGTATTAAAACAATTATATGCTCCATACCAATACATTTTCAGAAAATCATATTTTCATAAACTCAATATAACCACTAGCATCAGAATTACAGTTCCATCTACGGTCTAAACATGAGAATATTTAAACCCTGAATTACCTATAATAAATATCCATGAAAATGCTCAAATTCTTTTTTTTCAGTTTGCTCAACAACAGAGTAACAGCAAGCATTAGCAGTGACTGAGAAAAGAAAAGGACTAAATCTATGTAAAATGGATGAAGACGTAATTATGGAGTAAAAAGTGATGGGAGTTTTTTCACAGAATCATCAATGGAAGAAAGCATGCTCCTGAAATAACCATTCTGGAAATCTAAGACTTTTTACAATTTCCCTAATATCCCAACGACATTGACCGTTAGAGGACAAATGAGACCGATTATGAATAACAAAAATGAAAGATTGCCTGAGTGTGTATCCTTATGTGTGAGCTCACGGCAGAAACACAAGAAGAGCAGCCCAGCCAGAGCCTCCGAGATCATGGTGATGTGAATTCTCAAGATTTGCCGCATATCTCTTACCACATTTACCAACTCTTTATCATGGTAACCATAATTATCCATAAAGACGAAAACAACCTTCAACTGTGTGTACAATGAACCATGATTCTATTAAGATTCCTACTGAATACAACCATGATTTATATCTGTAGCAATGACAGAGTTATTTCTAGTTTTCTTTTATGGCAATACAGTACTTTGCAAAATATCTTCTGCTGACATTGCTGTATGAAATCTACAGCACAGTATCATAAAAGTGAATGCACATGGACCCTAATACAATATGAGGTAAAAGAGAAACTCAGTTTCAGAAATGCCAAAGATATGCAAAGCTGCTTTGCATGTTTTGCTGCAAATAGCACAAAAAAGATTCCT
>NC_061855.1:1436522-1446522 GCF_019202785.1 Penaeus chinensis
GTACGGCGGGGGAAGGCCCAGCGGCCTCATCTCCGGGAGGTGCGCCGCCCCGCGCTGCAGCGACTGCACGGTGTCGATTTTGGGCCTCTGCTGGACCTGCGGCAGCGTGTGGACCATGCCTCTGCTCAGCGGCACCGACGTGAACGAGGGCGCTGCTGTCGCCGCCAGCTGTGTGTGTGCTTTCAGCACTGTGATCCGGGGCTTGGACGTAATAAATTTCGCCGGGGCTTCGCTGGCACTGGCCACGGCCGTTTCGCAGATAACGGCGTCGGGCGTTGCCAGGGAGGACCTGTTGCTGTTCGGCTCGCTGGTGCGGGGCAGGGATCCGTTCGGCGAGGCCGTGTTCACGCGCGAGGAGGCGATGGCCACCGGCGTGATGGTCGTGACTGTGGACATGGAGACAGGGGCCGGCGACGTTACCAAGAACCGGGCGTCCGTTCCCGACACTTGGACGTAGTCGCTGTCCGTGTCAAAGGTGGACGACACGGAGGCGCGCGGCCGAAAGGCGCCCAAGGAAATGGCAAGGGCGGGGGAGTAGGACGTCGAGAGGGACGCCTGAGCGCTCTCGACCGAGTAGTCCAGGTGCTCCTCCTCCTGCTGATCTGACAGAGGCGACGCCGCGGCCCCTTCAGCTACCGTGGTCACCGGCTGCGCCCCAACCCTCTGCGTGACGAGCCCCTGAGCGCCTAGGCCTTGGGGGCTCAGGCGGTGGACGCTCGTGGGCGGCGTGAGACTCGACCTTTCCTCTGAGAGGTCCCTCCGCTCGAGCTGGCCGCCCGCCTGATCCGGGAACCTCAGCCCGTCCTTGAAAAACTCCACGTAGTCGTCGTTGTTGTCCAGCTGGCTGAAGTCCTCCTCGGAGAAGTTGTAGGTGGAGGTTACCGACTCGTCGAGGTCGGGCTGCACCATCACTGAGGTCTCGTCGCTGACGAAGGTGGGGCTGCCGAAGAAGTGCGTCGAGGCGCTGGCGGAGTCTAGGGAGTCGTTGTAGGTGTGCGGGCCGGCGTCCCCACGCTGCGCCGCGACGCTTGAGTTCTCGCTATCCAGCTTCTGGTGCAGGAAGCCCGCCGACGCCTGCTGCAGGATGCACATGGCGCAGGAGCCGCACTTGCAGTGCTGGTCGTCGGCGCCCTCCTCCGGGTCGTCCGCAGACGTGATGGAGGCGTTGTCGTCGTCGCAGCAGGTGGAGCAGCAGTTATGCTGGGTGTGGGACATCCCCGCGCACAGCTCGCTCTCCTCGTCCCCGGCCCGCCCCGATCGGTCGGCCGCCATGCCCGGCAGGTCGGCCAGGTCGGGGAGGTCCTGAGCGAGGGACAGGTCCGCCAAGTCGGCCCCGAGGGTCAGATCTGGCGGCAGTCTGTGTGGAATGTTGGAGTACCTTGAGCGGACGGTGGACGCGGAGTGCTGCGAGGACGAGGAGTGCACGCTGCCCGCGCGGCCCAGGGAGACCCCACCCGCCTCGCTGCCGCAGAGGCCCACGCCGTCCCGCACGCGCCCCCCGGAGGGCGGCGTCGACGACGGCGGAGTGAACGACGGTCTGCTTAGGCTCTCCTCATCTGTACGACACGAGGGATCACATCACTGACTTATAAATAGAAGCATGCTGATTATTAGACCAGCAAACTTGGTTTAACAATTAGATGTATCTATAAACTCTTAAATCATTCCGGCGAGTACATTATGATACTTACAACACTGCTCTAATATATAAAATATGACACGCATGACAAAAAGGTCACCCAACTTACCATTCACCATTATCCAAAGATATAAACAGTATAATTAAACATTAATCCTAAAGGTCATTAGTTCCCAAACAGACCCCGAACAACGACCACCAGGTAAGAGCTCCGTCTTGTCCGAAGAGTGGCAATGAAAGCGAACAAATCCGTATGGCAAGATGTGCCGTCCTCGCTTCGATGCCGTCTCGCTATCAGAAGCTATCGGAAGCTCTTTTACTGAAGGCGTGCGATGCCGAAACAGCAGCCATCCACCTCGCACTGCAGAAGGACTCGTCCTAAACACCTTCCTATATCCACATCCACTGCACTCTCTCCAGCAGAGTCTCGGGCAGTGATCGCTGTGAACCAAGCAGTGACTAAGGGCATCCTCTACTCACCATAGTCCGGGGTGTGGGCGTGGGTGCTACTCGACGACGAATCGAGGCGTGAGAGGGACCTGGTCAGGGACTCGACGCCGCTCTCGATGCTGGCGGCGGGGGGCGTGTTGACCATCACCTCCGAGTCCAGATCATCTGCCAACACGCGGATTTTTAGTCCCTGGCTCTTATAAACTCTGCTTTGGGGTTAATGCGACTAGTGTTGATGTTGATTAGTATGTGGTTAATGTGACTAATGTTGGTGTTACTAATTTGTGGTTGTGACTAATATTTCTAATAATTTGTGGTTAAAGTGGCCTCAGAGTCGAGATACCACTTCGAGATCGCGGGTTTTAGTCAGTGGCTCGTAACTTGTGTTTTGTGGTTAATGCGGATTGGTAGTCAGGTCGTGACACTCTTATCTAATAAGCCATAGAGGAAATATCTTTAAAAATATGATTATGAGTTTCCTAAAATAAAAAAGGGGGAGGAGGGAGGCAATAAATGAGTTGTATTCCCCTTACCTGTCACGAAAAGACAAACAAAAATATATACTTCTCAAAACGAACCTTCTGCCACTCGTAATATACAACGATAGATAGTAAAGCAAATGATAAAAATCGACGAAGCCCAGGCCAGAGCCAACGTACCCTCACTGCCATCGAGGGAAAGCACACGATCGGACACGATGCCCGACGTGGTGTTCGAAGAGGTGTTCGAGATCACAGACACGCGTTGGTCGGCCGAAGTCTTAGCCAAGTATCCCCTCAGCCCTCCTAGGGTATCGGACAGGCCGCCCATCTCCACGTAACGGTCGCTGTAGATGTAACTGTCTCGGTAGCGCCTCCGATCTGCGAGGGAGAGAGGCCGTGATTAATTGCGGCTTGGAAATGGCAGCGGCGCTGAAGGGAGAGCGCGGGGAATGGACAGCTTGAAATCGTGAGAGATATATCTTTTTTAGGTCTTGCGATGGTAGGTGGCCAGTTGCATTACTCTATACTGTATCTAATTATGGTTGGCGTTTTACAAGTAGGATCCTTTGTATTTACGATTTTTTAACTATTTATGAATATTATTCTCTTATTCTTCACAATAGAAACTAACACTTGATGCAATAATTTGCCAAAGGGAAACCACACTTCCATGAAGAAAAACAAAAAACATACAAATAATCCTCTCACAACACCCCCTTCAAAAATAAGTAAAAACAAAAATATAATAATAAAACACACATTAATCTATCTATCTAAAATCTACTATCTATCGCAACAGAACCAAAATACCCCCCCCCCCCCAAAAAAAAAAAAAAAAAAAAAAAAAAACAGCGTCTCACCTTCCTCTTGAATCTGCCGGACCTCTGCAAGACGAGGTTGCAAGGCCAGGTTGAACAGGTGCGTGAGGCGACACAGGTACAGCAGGTGTTTGCTCTTCTCGTCGCTGGTCGTGTAGAAGGTTAGCTTCCCCGGGTAACTGAGCGCGCGAATTTCAAATTTCTTTTTCTGGAAGGGAGGGAATCGGCCGTTAGATTTGTCATTATTATTATTATTTTGCTGTTTGGTGTTGTTGTGGCTTAATATAAGTTAGGATAGATTATTCGAGGAGTGAATAGAGTTAAAATAATATTATTAATTTTTTTTTTATTATACTTACTGTGTGTGTGTGTGTGTGTGTGTGTGTGTGTGTGTGTGTGTGTGTGTGTGTGTGTGTGTGTGTGTGTGTGTGTATGTGTGTGTGTGTGTGTGTGTGCGTGCATGTATGTATGTGTGTGCATGTATGTATGTGCATGTATGTATGTATGTCTGTATGTATGTATGTATGTATGTATGTATGTATGTATGTATGTATGTATGTATGTATGTATGTATGTATGTATGTATGTATGTATGTATGTATGTATGTATGTACGTACGTATGTATGTCTATACAGAATACATGACTGCGAAAGAAGATGGACAAACAAGATAACAAACAAAATTAGATGAATATCATATAAAGAAATACACGAAAAAAGGGTAAAGATTAGAGGAAGTGATAGACAAGTAGATAGATAGATGGGTATACAGACAGAAAGTTAGCTAGACATTTAGGTAGACAGATAGGCAGACAAATAGACAGACAGACAGACATATCCACATAAACATACATATATGTAGATACACATAGCCATGCACACAGGTAGCCAGATAGATAAATAGACATAACAATGCAAGGGAGAGAAATCGAGGAGTGAGTATGAGGGAGATTTCATGACACGAAGAGGAAAAGAGGAGGAGGAGAAAGAGAAGGAGAAGAAAAAAAAGGAGGAGGAGGAATAGAAGGAGGAGGAGGAGAAAGAGAAGAAGGAGAAGGAGGAAGAGTAGGAGGAGGAGGAATAGAGGGAAGAGGAGGAGGGGGGGAAGGAGGAGAGCGAGGAGTAGGCGAGAGGGAGGGAGAGGGACGGGTGAAGGATGGAGAGGGAGAAGGGAAAGGGAAGAAGGGTGGGAGGGAGGTAGGGAGAGAGATGGAGGCTGAGTGAGAGAGAGGGGGAAGGGAGGGAGAGAGAGGGGAGAGAAGAGAGAGGGAGAGAGACGGGGAGGGAGGAAGGGAGAGGAGAGAAAGGAGAGGGAGAAAAAGAGAGGGGGGAGGGAGGAAGGGAAAGGAGATAGTGGGGAAGAGGCAAGAGGAGATGAAGGGGGGGAGAGGGATACAGATATTGAGCAGGAAGGGAGGGAGAGAGAAATGGGGGAGGGTGGGACGGAGAGAGGGAGGGAGAGGGAGTATGAGTCGGTTAGGGAGAGGGAGAAGGAGAGGGAGGGAGAGAGAAAGGGAAGGAGGGAGTGAGGAGAGAGAGAGAGAGAGAGAGAGAGAGAGAGAGAGAGAGAGAGAGAGAGAGAGAGAGAGAGAGAGAGAGAGAGAGAGAGAGAGAGAGAGAGAGAGAGAGAGAGAGAGAGAGAGAGAGAGAGAGAGAGAGAGAGAGAGAGAGAGAGAGAGAGAGAGAGAGAGAGAGAGAGAGAGAGAGAGAGAGAGAGAGAGAGAGAGAGAGAGAGAGAGAGAGAGAGAGAGAGAGAGAGAGAGAGAGAGAGAGAGAGAGAGAGAGAGAGAGAGAGAGAGAGGCAGAGAGAGAGAGAGAGAGAGAGAGAGAGAGAGAGAGAGCAGAGAGAGAGAGAGAGGCAGAGAGAGAGAGAGAGAGAGAGAGAGAGAGAGAGAGAGAGAGAGAGAGAGAGAGAGAGAAGAGAGAGAGAGGAGAGAGAGAGAGAGAGAGAGAGAGAGAGAGAGAGAGAGAGAGAGAGAGAGAGAGAGAGAGAGAGAGAGAGAGAGAGAGAGAGAGAGAGAGAGAGAGAGAGAGAGAGAGAGAGAGAGAGAGAGAGGCAGAGAGAGAGAGAGAGAGAGAGAGAGAGAGAGAGAGAGGAGAGAGAGAGAGAGAGAGAGAGAGAGAGAGAGAGAGAGAGAGAGAGAGAGAGAGAGAGAGAGAGAGAGAGAGAGGGAGGGAGAGAGAGAGAGAGAGAGAGAGAGAGAGAGAGAGAGAGAGAGAGAGAGAGTCGAGAGAGAGATGAGAGAGAGTGAGAGGGAGGAGAGAAGAGAGAGAGAGAGAAGAGAGAGGCAGAGAGAGAGAGGAGGAGAGAGAGAAGAGGGAGAAAGGGGATGAGAGATAGAGAGGAGAGGGAAAACGAGAGAAACGAGAGAGAAATGTGAGAGGGGATTGAGGAGAGAAGAGAGAGAGGATGAGAGGGATGGAGGGAGGGAGAGGGGAGAGAGAGGAGAGAGAAAAGAGAGAGAAAGGGGAGAGATAGAGAGAGCGAGAGAGGAGAGAGAGAGAGGAAAAGGAAGAGAGAGAGGTGAGAGAGAGAGAGATTGAGAGAGAGACGAGATGAAGGGGAGGAAAAGAGGAGAGAAGGGGAGACGGATGGAGAAAGAGAGAGAGAGACGGAGAGGGAGGGAGGGAGGAGGGGAGAGAGAGAGAGAGAGGGAGAGGATGAGTGGAGAGAGGAGAGAGAGAGAGAGAGAGATGAGAGGAGAGGAGAGGGAGGGAGGGGAGGAGACGATGGGGGGGGAGGGTGGGGGTTGGTTGGGGGAGAGAGAGTGGGAGGGGATTAGGGGAGATGAGAGAGGAGGAGTGAGAGAGAGAGAAGAGAGAGAGGAGAGAGTGAGGAGAGAGAGAAGATAGGATGAGAGAGAGAGAGGGAGAGGAGAAAATTTTTTATAAGTTGAGACGAGAAGGAGAGGTGAGAGAGTGGGAGAGAAAAGGGGGAGAGGAGAGAGAAGAGAGGGGACAGAGAGAGGAGAGAGAGGAGAGAGGGAGAGGGAGAGGAGAGAGGGAGGGAGGGAAAAGGAGAGAAAGTGAAAGAGAGAGAGGAGAGAGGAAGGAGAGGAGGGGAAAAGGAGAGGACGAGAGAGAAGAGAGAGAGAAAGAGAGAGAAGAGAGAGGGAGAGAGGGAAAGAAGGAGAGAGAGAGAGAGAGGAGAGAGAGGAGAGAGATGAGAGAGAGAGAGAGAGAGGGAGGAGAGGGAGAGGGGAGGTTTGAGAGAGAAGAGAGAAAGAGGAAAGAGAGAGAAAGAGAGGAAATGGAAGAGGGGAAAAGGAGAGAGGAGAGGAGAGGGGGAGAGAGAGAGAGGAGGGGAGCGAGGTGATAAAGGAGAAGAGAAGGAGGAGAGAAAAGAGAAGAGGGAAGAAAAGGGAAAATTTTTTTGAGAGAGGGAGGGAAAAGAAGGAGAAGAGAGGGGCGGAGGATGAGGGGAGAGGAAAAGAGAGAGAGAGAGAGGATGAGGGGAGACGATGAGAGGAGGGAGAGAGAGGGAGGGGAGAAGGAGGGGGAGAAGAGAGGAGGGGAGGATGAGAGGAGAGGGAAGAGAGGAGGAGTGGGAGAGATGAGAGAGAGAGAAGGGAGAGAGGAGAGAGAGAAGAGAGCCGTGGAGGGAGGAGGGGAGCGAGGAGGGCAGGGAGGGGGGGTCGGCGGCGGCATCGCCAGGTCTAGTAGGCGGGTCCAACTGGCAGGGACTCGCCACTGTGTTACGCAGCTGATGCCAGGGGTCGCTACCTGCACACCCCGCGTGCCCACACTCATGCCCACTCGCATGCCCACCCTGCACACCTCCTTGCCCACTGTCCCTCGCCCACAATGCTCCTCCGCCGTGTGCTCCCGGGACACGTCCGCCCCCCCTCCCCAAGCCCCGTGCCCGGCCGGCGAGGGCAAAATACCCTCAACGTGGCACCCGCGCCCCTGCAGATGCCATCAAGCGCTCCCCGAAGGCCTGGTGGCCGCCCTCGCGCGCAGACCGATCATGTTCTTTACAACTCTCAACTACCGGCTTGTACTGTGCGCCGCCGCCAACGGAGCCGCGCCGTGCACAGTACTGCACGCCGCTCGCGCACGCACGCCCGCCCCGGCTTGGCGGGGGGGGGGGGGGGGGGGGATGCTGTCGGTGCCACGGGAGGGGGGGAGGTGGTGGTGGTGGTGGTTGTGATGATGATGATGATGATGATGATGATGATGAGGAGGAGGAGGAGGAGGAGGAGGAGGGGATGAGGGGAGGAGGAGGAGGAGGAAGAGGAAGAGGAAGAGGAAGAGGAGGAGGAGGAGGAGGAGGAGGAGGAGGAGGAGGAGGAGGAGGAGGAGGAAGAGGAGGAGGAGGAGGACGACGACGACGACGACGATGACGATGATAATGATGATGAAGATGGTGCTCGATAATGATGATGAGCCTTACGGAAGGGGGAAGGTAAATATTATCGATGCCAACACTGCTCGCTGATGATGAGAGGTTTCGCCCACACCACAGCAAATAATACCGACGCTAATGTTACCACCAACACCATGCTAAGCTGTACTGTAACGATAAAAAAATAATTGTTTCGAAATCCGCGTATCCCTCGCTGCGAATGGAAACGGGTAACGCGCGTAAGATTTCTTTCTAAAGTTGAAAATGTCAAGATCTTACAAAGCGAAAGGAAACAAGTAAGTAAATAAACAAAAGAGAGGAAAAAAAATAGAAGAAAAACGCAAAACGAAGGTGGATAAAGTCCATACACAAATGAACTCGTGTGTGTGTCTTTTGTCTGTCTGTCTGTCTGTCTGCTTCTGAGTGCCTGTGTCCGTGCGTGTACGTTTTTGTGTTTATCAGTGTGTGTAAGCATATACCCGCACACGCACATAAACACTCCATCAATACTCCATCAGCCCGCGAGACAGTCGCGAACAACCTTGTCAATAGACAATAAAACCACGATAGATAAGTGTGAGGGAGAAAGAGAATGATGGAGAATGGTTTGAGAAATGGTGGAGAAAGGGTAAGGAACTGTGTAGGAGAGAGATGAAGGGAGTGTTGAGGAGAGATGGAAATTTTATAAGTGTGATGGAGGATGGCGATAGAATGGAGATGGAGGGAGACAAAGGACGCGCGAACAAAAGGGAGCTGGGAAGAGGAGGAGGAGGAGAAGAAATTGGAAGAGGAAGGAGAAGAAAAAGTAGAGGAAGAAGAAGAAGAAGAAGAAGAAGAGGAAGAAGAAGAGGAAGAAGAAGAAGAAGAAAAGGGAGTATGAGGATGGACGAGGAAGAAGGAAGACGAAGAATAAGTGGGAGGAGGAGGAGGAGGAGGAGGAGGAGGAGGAGGAGGAGGAGGAAGAAGAAAAAGAAGAGGAGGACGAGGAAGAAGACAAGGAGGATAAGGAAGAGAAGGAGCAGGAGGAGCAGGAAGAGAAAGAGGAGGAGGAAGAAGACAACAATGACAGAGATGAGTAGAAGGTTACGAAGGAGAAGAAGAGAAAGGAAAGTGAGGAAAAACGAGGAGGAAAACCAGGAGCAGAATGAGGAGGAGGAAGAGGAGGACGAAGGTGAAACATATGGACGGTGATCGAACCATAGTGAAAATGGTTCCCCCACAGAACCCTTATATTAACATTCTCTATGTCCAACACGCCTTAGGTTCTCCAAGGTTAAACACGGCTACGCGGTCATCTGCTCTCCCTTCAGTTAGTCCAGCGTCCTCTCGGCCCAAAAACTGGCGGCCCAAAAACCTCGGACGGGGATGTCTCGCGGCCGAAAGGAGACCTCGCAGCGGAGCACTCGAAAAAAAGGAAACAAAAAAAAAAAGAAAGAAAAATCGCCCCCCAAAAAATCACGAGGTAAAAAAAAAAAAATGTTGCTGACACCAAAAAATAAGAAAATAAAATGATAATAGTAAATAAATGAATCTACCAGCCGAAAACCTCGAAAAAATCTCACGACCTAAAAAAAAAAATTTATAAAAAATTTAATTAACAACAAAAAAAAGAAAAATCATCAACACCAACTATCCAATTCATAAAAAAAAACACCATTTTCAAATGTTAAAAAAAAACCCTCCCGGCCGAAAACCTCGCAAAAGACTCCTCCAACCCCTCCTCCTCCCCCTCGCCCCTCCCCCCTCCCCGTCGTGAAACCCCGGCAGACGAAACTTTCTCGCTCTCTCGCTCGCTCTCTCGCTCGCTCTCTCGCTCGCTTTCTCGACTCGCCCGCGGGAGGAGAGGCTCGTCCGAATGGGAAATTGGGAGTCGGTGGGAATTATGATATTGTACTTTACATTTACAATAACAAATGGCGACGGTGTAGAGTAAGGATAAAAGATCAAAATGATAATAGCGGTCGTTGGGATGATGATGATAATAATAACACTAATAATAACAACAGTAACAGTAATAGTATAATAATAATAATAATAATAATAATAATAATAATAATAATAATAATAATAATAGCATGTTCACAATAGCAAAAACAACAACAAAACAACAATATCAATAATTACGGAAGCCGCAGTAATGATAGGGGGGGAAGGGTTGGGGGGGAGGACTGGTTGGGGCAGAGACGAGGGAGCAAAAGAGGGAGGGGGAGAGGGGGTCACAGCAGGGGGGAGGGGACAGGGATAGGGAGTAGGGGATGGGGGCAGG
>NC_061855.1:1451522-1454022 GCF_019202785.1 Penaeus chinensis
AATAATTTCGATGTGAATTAAATTCGTTAAAATTGTCTTCATTGTTTAGAATTGGTTAAATACTTTTTATTGTTAATATGTATGTTTCGTTCCATCCTAAATTCCTTGGTATAGCATGATATTGCCGCTGAGTTTTTATTCAGGGCAAGCCAAAGTGGACCTTATGGCCACGCTTATTATGACTGTATTTTGGAAAGATCGGTTTTTGTAAAAAAAAGTTTCGCCGCTGTAAAAGAATACCAGATCTTTCAGTTTTCGTTGAACATTTTAAATCTAAAAGACCTTTTTGTAAACAATCTGATAGTGTAAAAAAGTGGATCTTCATTCACTTTCATTCAGTGTAATTATCCTTCATTCATTATTTTTATCAATAATTTCGCTAGTATAAATAGACAGACACTCATCTACCTTACATAGAATTCATCTTCATCGTCCAATATCTAAATAATCTGGTCTCATAAAAGAACGAAAGACATTCTAGAACCTTCACTGAACTTCATTCACTTTCATCCCGTTTCTGTAAAAAAAGATGTGACCCGGGTAAAAGAATGGCGAATCTTCCTTCAGCTTCTGTAAACAACCTGCCAGCGGAGAGAATGAAGTATCGAGGAACTTTCATTTACCTTCGTCAAATTTCACCCTTCTTTCGATTTCTGTAAACTATCTAACGCGTGTAAAAGAACGGAGGACCTCCATTCATCTTCATTCAGTTCAAGTTGTTTATAACAGCCTGGCCTTGTAAACGAGCGAAGTCGCTTCCTTCACCTTTGTCAGATTTCAACAAACAGCCTAACGCGTGTGCAAAACGGAGGTCCCATTCCCCTTCACCCGATTTCTGTAAACAATTTGACCAGCGTAAGACCTTCCTCGGCCGCAGAGGCCCTTTCCGCTCTGTCCTCTGCCATTCTGCCACTCCGACGGGGCAGTGAGAGGGACCCATCCACCGCCAAACGCGGAGCGAGGCCCTGCCCCCGGCCTGCCGCCCGGGCCGCCGAGACGCCCCACAGGACCCGGGATCGAAGGACGCGAGAGCTGGCGAAGGAGAGGAAGATTCCCGAGGGATGCGGACCGTCGAGCGAGGAGGCGGCGGCGATGGCGGGGGCTGCGGCTAAGGAGGCTGTGGCTGCGGCGGAGGCTGCGGCGGAGGCATATCCACATTCTTCAGCTCTCTCTCTACATTACCATTGCTTATACAATTTAGAGTTGGTTTACGTCTGCCGCTGTTTCTCCGGCGCGCTCCCTCTGTATGGAGGCCTGCCGTCGCCCCGCCGGGCCTGGCTCCTCCCTCGCCGCCTGGGCCACGGAGAAGCAGCGGGGATTACTGGAGCAGCGACTGGGAATTTCGAGGTGTATGTGTGTTTGTGTGCGCGAGAATGCGTGTGTGCGTGTGTGTGCGTCTGTGTGTGTCCCGAAATTGTCCGAAACAAAGCGGTAATGAGCGATGTCCAGCGGTAAGCGTCCAGCCCGCCACCTGACCATCTGCAGGGCATGGCGGGAGCAGGTACCCCTATCCGCGGAGCCCGCACGGCCCTCCCGGATCTCTACCAAGTATTTTAATATATATCACAACACTTGTTCGGGTGCCAGTGTCCGCCGAGGGTGCAGCGCCGTCGGGAGGAGCGAGGGGCCTCCCCATCAAATGAAAAGGCGACAAAAAACGCGCCTCGGTTCAATGGCGAGAGAGGAAAAACAAAGTTTGATTCAGAGGCCACCCGGTACAGGGCCACTACCCCATCGCTGACTGCTCCAGGTAAATTGTGTACCACCATACCTTCGCGGCCTCTTCCTGAACACCTGTGTATCACCATACCTTCACTACTCCCGCCTAGACACCTGTGCGCCGCTGCGCCTCAAATACCGAAGCACCTGCGGATCATCGCGTCGCCACGTTTTTTAACATGTACAAACGGCTACGCATTCCTCGCTAAAACATCACTTTTCATCTATATTTTCCAGAATGCTGTACTCCCATACCCACACTCCCTCCCCCCCGTACCGGCCCAACATGGCGTCATATCACTATTATTTCCAAGTAGAATCCGTAGCAGAATCTGAAAGGCCCTCTTAGCAATCCCTCTATTCATAACAATCCCTTTAATGTCGTCAAGTTCTCCCAAATTACGCAAAATAAAAAAAAGAGAAAAAAAAGAAGAAAAAAACGCTGCATACCTGCATTACATTCCTATCGAGAAAACACTCAAGAATGTTAAATAATGTTTACCAAGCCTTCCCAGAAGAGCAGGCGATACGATAACACTCCAAGTACAGTTAGAAACCGAAGTCTACCCCGCCGCCGTTCCCGCCCCCCCCCCCCCCCCCCCCCCCTTCGCCTCCGCAGCAACACGGATGACGAAACCCTCGGTGACTTCTCCGCCAAAAACGGCCGTTCCTTCACGAGCCCAACGAGTGAACGCCGCGACGTCAGCGCCCGGCCGCGAAAATGCCTCCGATGCCGACGCTGCGACCCCCTCATTCTCGCGGCGTGACGTCATTCGGTTGT
>NC_061855.1:1459022-1464022 GCF_019202785.1 Penaeus chinensis
AAGGGTCCTGCTTCTTGTAGCGCAGCTGGTAAATGTGGAGGTTGTGCGGCGCCTCCTGCTGCGACGCCTCCCGGATGTACTGGGCGTGGGCCTCCGCCTGCGTGAGTCCCAGGTTGTCGCGGTGCATGTGCGGCGCGTGCTCCATGATGTACGTCAGCCCCACGCGCTCCACCACCTGTCCGGAAGGGAAACGTCAGGGCGCCCGGCTGGCTCGACCGGCGCGAGGCAGACGCCGTCGCTCGCGCGGCAAGTGCAATACGTATATCGGATTACACAAGGTGATCGTCTCGCATTCAGTAAGGGATGACAACATACTCTTTTCGTGTTGATAAATTTGTTGAAAAATATACATTTTTTTTTTTATATATATATATAATAATAATAAAAGAAAAAGAGAACAATATATATATATATATGTATATATATGTGTATGTGTATATATATATATATTTATGTATATATATGTATATATATATATATATATATATATATATCAAATGACTTTCAAAACTTTCTTTAGTGAGCACTCTGGCCTTTGAGAATACAAATTAAGACTTATATTGTTTCGAAAAAGCGCTCGAAGAAATAAAGAAATCTGCAAACAGAGCGCAAAATCGCCCGCTTTAAGAATTCTGTTAGATTTGATTCTTCAAAAGGAGAAAAAAAAAAACTTAAGTTTTGAAAAACCGCTCGATAAAAGCAGAAAACAAAGTGTCGCTCGTTAAAAGAATTCTGCCAGAGTCACTTCGAGAGAGATTCACAGAAAAATCAGAAAAGCAGAAAACTGTAAAGTCGCTCGCTAAGAGGTGTCTCGCTCGACCCCTTGCCACGAGAGAAACGCAGACACTAACCCAGGGCGGGAAGTAGAGGTTGGGGTCGAAGTAGTGTCCCTGGTGCTGGTCCTCGCAGAAGTCCCCGAGGTCAGCCTGCAGCGCGTAGGCCGCCAGCAGGAACGTCGCCTCCTCGCTGATGGGTTGAGTGTACGCCACCACATTATCCCGCAACTGCAGGTAGTAGTGCAGCCGCGACACCCGGTCCCTGGAAAGGAGGCGGAAGGTTAGCTCTTGGGGGGCCTGAGGGAGGGAGGGAGGGAAGGAAGGAGAGGGGGGAGAGAGGGAGGGAGGGAGGGAGGGAGAAAGGGAGGGAGGGATTGGGAAGGAAAGGAGGTCTAAGGGCGCGGTGTGGTTGTGCTTTGCGTGTGGCTGTGTGTGTGTGTGCGTGTTTGTATAAGAGCATATACATGCACCTGTGCCTATACACACACAACCGAACGCAGGCACATACCTCTATAGACACATACACCACCGAATCGACCCGCCCAGCCATGCCCAAAAGCTTGCCCGACCCGAAGGCCACGTACCTGAGGAGGAGGTGGGTCTCCACGTAGAATTGTACACGGAACCGAAACTGCAGAAGGGCTTCCCCGCCTTCGTCCAGGCCCTGCGGGAGAGAGAGAGGGGCGGAGGCGTTAATCCTTGGCTCAGTGCGCAATTAACCTCAAATCTAGCAATATAAAGATTATAAATACTCGAATGATATGCAGTAGTTTAAGATTAACCGATCTGTTGCAGATGAAGATAAACGCGTCGATAAGTAATGATGGAAAGAAGATTTAGTACTACCATGATTATTGCAATATTAGCAATGACAATAACAATAATAATAGTAATAATTATAATGATAATAACAATAACAATAATAGAAATATCAATAGTAATAGTAATAATAATAATAAAATGAATAATAATAATTAATAAATTATAATAAAAAGAAAAAGACGAAGAAGAAAAAGAAAAAAGATATTATCATTATCTTTTTATCTATTTCATAGATATCTTAATCACCATCTTTTTCACATCGCTATCACGGAAATGGGAACAACGATCATACACTATCATCATTAACTTCGTAATAATCTTTATAAGCGTAATTTCTGTCCTCTTCCCAGTTATCATCATTACCCTTACTCTCCTTCCACTCCTTTCTCATCATTATTATCATCCTTTTCCTCCATACTATCATCATCACCCTCGCCACCTTATCCTCATTCGACATCATCATCATCAATATCATCATCATCAATATCATCATCGTCATCGTCATCGTCATCGTCATCATCATCATCATCACCGTCATCATCATTGTCATAGTCGTCACCGTCATCAGTCACCATTACCATTACCACCAAATCATTCATCATCACTATCACTATCACCAAGAGGGGGGGAGCACAGAGGGGGGCACAGGTCAGTGTCGTGAGGGAGAGGGAGAGGGAAGGGGAGGCGAGGGGAGGGAGGGGGGAAGGGTAGGAGGGAGGGGGGAGGACACAAGAAGCGGGGAGGGAGGGGAGTGGAGAAGGAGAGGCAGGATGAGGGGAGGGGAGAGGGAGAGGCAAGAAGAGGGGAAAGGGGGGAGGGAAGAGAGAGGAGGAGAGAAAAGAGAGGGGGAAAGGAGGAGACTAAGCGAAAGGTGTGCAGGGAGGGGGGGAGGGTGTCGCGTGGTGTATGAATTATTGTGGGGGGATCGGGTAGGGATGGTGGGGAAGGGAGGGGGGGGAGATTGGCCAGGTAAGGCACGCGGCACATCCGAACTCTTTTCCCCTCCCCCTCCGCTCGTCCCTCCCTCCCCCTGCTATACTCTGCCCATTTCCCTCCATTTGCCCCTTTCCCTCCGCCTCCCTTCCCTCCTCAATCCCAGTCCACTTCCCACTTTCCCTTCCCTTTCCCTCCGTTCATTATTCATCTAATCTTCCTTCTCCCTCTTTCTCCCTCCCCTCTCCTCCTCCCCCTACCCTTCCGTCTCTCTAGCCCTTCCCTTCCGCTCTCCTCCTCCCAGCTCCTTCACCTCTCCCATCTTCCCTTTCTCCTTCTCCCTCCTCCCTCCTCCTTCACCTCCCTCCCCTCTCCCTCCTCCTTCACCTCCCTCCCCTCTCCCTCCTCCTTCACCTCCCTCCCCTCTCCCCCCTCCTTCCTCCTTCCCCCCTTCCCCTTTCCCTCTCTCTTCTTCCTCTTCCCGTTCCCTCCACCCTTCCCCCTCCCCCTTCTCCCTCCACCTCATCCCCATTCCCCTCTCTCCCCCCCCTCCCCTTCCTCCACCTCCCCCGGGGTAACTTTCACCCCAACACTCACTCACTCGATCACATTCCTTTCTTGGTCGGTGCGGACAGGACGGGGCGATGCGTACACGTGCCGACGTCCGTCCGTTTGTCTGGGTTCGTGTTCGCATGTGCGGACGAGGGTTGGCGCCAAGGATCATGATGATGTTTTTGTTGTTTTTTTTTTTTTTTTTCTTCTTCTCTTTCTTTTTTTTCTTTTCTCTCTTTCTCTCTTTCCCCTTTTTTTTTTTTTTTTTTTTTTTTTTTTCTTTTTCTTCCTCTTTCTTTTCTTTTCCCCTTTCCTTCTTCTTCTCCCTTTTTCTTCTTCTTCTCTTCTCTTCTTCTTCTTCCTTCTTCTCTCTCTCCTCTTCTCTCTTTTCTCTCTCTCTCTCCCCTCTCTCTCTCTCTCTCTCTTTTCTCTTCTCTCTCTCTCCTCCTCTTCTCTCTCTCCTCTCTCTCTCTTTCTTTTTCTCCCCCCCCCCTCTTTCCCCTCCCTTCCTTCCCCCTTTTCCCTTCTCCCCTTTTTCTTCCTTTTTGTTTTTTTTTTTTACTTCCCCCCCGTATCCCATTTCCTTTTCCCGTTTTTTCCCTTTTTCCTTTTTCCTTCCTTCCTTCCCTTCCTTCCTTCCCTTTTTCCCTTCCTTTTTCCCTTCTTTTTCCTTTTCTTTTCTTCCCCTTCTTCCCTTCCCCTTCCCTTTTTCCCCCTTTTCTTCCTTTTTCCCTTCCCTTTTTCCCTTTTTTTCTTTTTCCCCTTCCTTCCTTCCTTTTTCCCCCCTTTTTCCCCCCTTTTCCCCCCAAACCCTCCCCCCTTTCCTTTTCCCCTCCCTTTTCCCCCCCCCCTCCTCCCCCCCCTCCTTCCCCCTCCTTCCTCTTCTCCTTTTTTCTCTTTCTCTTTCTTTCCCTTTTTTTTTTTTTTTTTTTTCTTTTTTCTTTTCCTTTTTTTTCCTTTTTTTATTTTTAGGTTTTTTTTTCCCCGTTTTTTTGGTTTCCTTTTTTTTTTATAAATATAAATTTTTTTCTTTTTGGGGTTTCTTTTTCCTTTTTTTTTTTTTTCTTTTTTCTTTTTCCTTTTCCCTTTTTCTTTTTTTTCCTTTTTTCCCTTCTTTTCTTTTTCCTTTTTCCCCCCTTTTTCCCTTTTTTTAATCCCCTTCCTTTTTTTCTTTCTCCTTTTTTTTTTTTTCTTCTTTTTTTCTTTTTCTTTGGATCTGTCAAATTAACGAAGCCAATGGACGTATATAAAGAGACAACCGTTAAGATTATCTTAATTTGACACTTTATTTGTTCCTATATTCAGATTCAACCAAGTTCACTCAGTTCAGAAATGTATTAAACCATATAACCATAACATGAAATTCCATGCAACAGTGGGAAAACAAATACAACACACATACAGGATACACTACGTATCTACAACAACAAAAACACTAAAACCTCTATGCAACAAGAAACCTGCCACATAAATACAAAACCTGTATCTCTCCTTTAAAGAAAAAAAAAGATTAATAAAGATAACATCCTGGCATTCATCTCCACACGAGTGCTACCTTATATTAATCGTAACGATCTGATAATAACTTTTATAATGGTCAATACGCCACATTACGTATGTCATTCTACACCTGTTATAAATGAACCAATGGCAGAGTATTTATGCCTCGCACGAACTTCTAATTCGGGATTTAAACCTTTCCAATGTACAAACTATAAATGATTTCGTCCTTATTCCAAGTCATTCCTTCGTATATTACAAATAGAAGCACCATATCATATATCAAAGACAGAAATGCCAACGTAAATAATAACAATTAAGAAAGAGAAAATTAAGAAGTATTTTCTGTAAGTGAGAACGAAATTCCTACGCAATTTATAACAACAATAACGAAAAATATTAAAAGGCATTTTACTT
>NC_061855.1:1469022-1471522 GCF_019202785.1 Penaeus chinensis
AAGAGCGAAGGTCGTCCTCAGGCGGCGGTTCATAAAAATAATAATAATAATAATAACAAAAAAAAAATATATATATTGTTATAGTTATTTCATGTAGTTGTTGTTGTTGTTGTATTGTAAGTGTGGTTTTATTGTTTTTTTTTTTTCTTTTTTTTTTCTTTGTCTACTTCGTTTCATTGTTTTTCTCTCTCTTTTTTGCCAAATAATGTAAAGAATGTAAATAAAATAATATCTATAATAATAACAATGATAATGAAAATAATAATAAAAATAATAATCATCATAACAACAACAAAACAACAATAATGATAATAACAAATATGATAACAATAATAATTATTATTATAATTATAATAATAAGTACAACAGTATTAATAACAATAATAATTATCATTATTATTACTATTAGTAGTAGTAGTATCACAATAATAAAAATTATGATAATAACAAAAATAAAAATAATAGTAATAGTAATAATAATAATAATAATAATAATAATAATAATAATAATAATAATAATAATAATAATAATAATAATAATGATAATGATAATGATAATGATAATGATAACAATAATAATAATAATAATAATAATAATAATAATGATAATGATAATGATAATAATAATAATAATTATAATAACAATGATAATAAAAATAGCAATAAAAAACACATAAAAGCGATTATGAAGCAACACATACCAGTCTCATCATTCCACTCACCTGCCCTTGAAAGTTTTGGCCCCAAAATACACGAAATATTTCCTTCCCCTCCCCCTCTCCCCTCCTGGCTTCCACTTAACCCTCCTCTTCCCCCTCCCTCCCTTCCCTTCCCTTCCCCTTCTCCTCTTTTCCTCCCCTCCCTTCCCCTCCCCTCCCTCCCTCCCCCTCTACTCCCTTCCTCTCCTTCCATTTTCCCTCCTCCCTCCCTCCTTCCCTCCCCCTCCCTCCCTCCCCCCCCTCCTCCCCTCTTCCCTCCCTCCCCTTAACAACCTTGTAAGGCAGAAGTATTCGAGCGAGAGAGAGCGCAGTTCGAAGGCGTCAGTCGATCCTTAGGGTTTTATCGTTCTCAGGCTCTTCCCCAAGGCGCCGGCGTCACTTGTAACCGGGGCGGAAGGGGGGAGGGGGAGGGGGAAGGGGGGGAGAGTGAGAAGAGAGAAATAAATAAATAAATAAATGTGGAATGTATTTCACGTTAAGTTCGTTAAAGAAGGCTCTCGTAAGTGATTAGATTTCTTTTTTGTCTTGTTTTTCTTTTACATCAAGTTCGTTAAGGATGCTCTCGTAAATCATCATTAGAATAAGATTTTTGCCTTTTTCTTTTTCTATACCTCATTTCCTTTCTTCTTCTTCTCTCTCTCTCTCTCTCTCTCTCTCTCTCTCTCTCTCTCTCTCTCTCTCTCTTTCCTTTCCTCTCTCTCTCTCTCTATCTCTCTTTCTCTCTCTCTTTCCTTTCCTCTCTCTCTCTCTCTATCTCTCTTTCTCTCTCTCTCTCTCTCTCTCTCTCTCTCTCTCTCTCTCTCTCTCTCTCTCTCTCTCTCTCTCTCTCTCTCTCTCTCTCTCTCTCTCTCTCTCTCTCTCTCTCTCTCTCTCTCTCTCTCTCTCTCTCTCTCTCTCTCTTTCCTTTCCTCTCTCTCTCTTTCCTTTCCTCTCTCTCTCTCTCTATCTCTCTTTCTCTTTCTCTTTCTCTTTCTCTTTCTCTTTCTCTTTCTCTCTCTCTCTCTCTCTCTCTCTCTCTCTCTCTCTCTCTCTCTCTCTCTCTCTCTCTCTCTCTCCCTCCCTCTCTCTATCTCTCTCTCTCTCTCTCTCTCTCTCTCTCTCTCTCTCTCTCTCTCTCTCTCTCTCTCTCTCTCTCTCCCTCCTTCCCTCCCTCTCTCTCTCTCTCTCTCTCTCTCTCTCTCTCTCTCTCTCTCTCTCTCTCTTTTATGAAATTTCCTCCTCTAGTATGACAAAAATTGTAACCGTGCCACTATCAGTTTTGGATTTTTTTGTTTTTGCTTATTCTATTTCCCCGTGGCATTTATCTCTCCTAGTTTGGGGAGTTTAAGTATGAGGGCAAAACCATACTTATATATCAGTATATAAGTTATATAAGTTCCTATATAAGTATGATTTGTTGTTATATATAAGTGTGATTTGTTGTTATATATAAGTATGGTTTCCTATATAAGTATGGTTCTCACAGCATTTTCCTCGCCTAGTCCCAAATTTGTTCCCTCTGCGGACCTCTGTGCATCCTAGCTAGTTCGAAGTCGTATTTTCCCCGTAACATTATCGTCTCCCTTTTCGCGGATTCCAAGTATGGTTTCCCCGTAGCCTCTTCCTCTCCTATTTCCGATCTGCTAATTCTGCGGGCCTCTACGTTTCCTGGCCTGCTTTTTGTCGCCTTTTCCCCGTAGCATTTTCCTTTCTCAATCAATTATGGTTCCTGTGGCCTTTTCCTCTCCTGGTTCACGGGTTTCAGGTATGGTTCCAGAAGCATTTACCTTTCCCTGTTCGCG
>NC_061855.1:1481522-1491265 GCF_019202785.1 Penaeus chinensis
GCCCATTGCTAGCTCAGCAACCGAGCAATTGCACTCGCGCCTATCTGATCGCCCCGATAGCCGGGCGAGTCAGCAACACCTGCAGCGTCCGAGAGGCTGCCTCAGCATCTCAGAGACTGCAATGGAATCCCACTGACACGGGCCACGTCACCCGTCTGTGGCAACATTAGCAGTCTCCCGAACACAACAGCATCTCAGATGCTACAGCAGCTTCCTAGGCATCACATCAGCTTCTTAAGGGTCACTGCAGCATCCCAGTGACTACAGCAGTTTCCGCGTGGCTGCAGCAGCATCCTAGCGGCAGCCTGAGCCAGTCCAGCCCGGCAGCAGCAGCAGGAGAGCGAGGCCGGCCTCCGCGGAGCCCACAGGGCGGCGGGGCTGCAGCGGGCGGGCACTGGGGCGGCGGCGCGAGTGGCGGCGAGTGGAGCGGCGGGCGAGCGAGCGAGCCTACGAGAGGGCGGCCCGGGGCGAGGCAGACACGGTGCAGTAAGGCCAGGGGAACCGCGGCCGCCCAGACGGTGTAGCAGCTTATGCAACTCCGAGGAATGTCGGTGCGTTGCTCTTGCCCGTCTGAGAGGCCACGCCACGCCGCCGCCGCCGCCACCTGTCCCCGGCTGCGAGGCCACGGACTACGCCACAGACCTCCCTGCACACGGCAGCCACCACCACGCCACACGAGCCCAGCCTCGCCTCGTCCCTTGACCACTCGCGCACCGTCAATCTCGCAGCCTGTCCCGCCGCGCGTACAGACCGGCGCAGGATACGAGGGTCGCCACCTGTTCCGTCCCTCGCGCCCGGCGTACGTCCACCGCCTGACCCAGCGCCAGGCCGCCAGAGAAACATCTTCGGATTATCATTAGAACCGAAACACCACCGCCGCCACGTGGTCATCTACTGGCAACACTGCCCGCGCGCCCATCACCACAATCAACTGCACTATATAACCTGCAACAAAAGCATCGACATAACCAGCAGTCTATCTTGCGCCATCAACATTCCTAATGCCATATCAACGCTGGGGAACTTTCACTATCATCTCCAGGGGAAGAGTCCTCGGCGCGGGGATCCGCCCGGACGGCCGGCGCGGGCATGGCTGACCCACAAAGACCGTTTACGACATAACAAGTGCACGTAAGTGAATTAAGATGTAGCCCCGACGAGTACACCGAGGTGCACGGTCGGGCCACGGCGAGTCGGGCTGACGGCAGATCCGGGGCCGAGGAGAAGATGGAGCGGGGGATAGACGGCGGATAGACAGGGCCTCAGACAAAGGGCTCGGCCTATTGTAACGCCTCGGCCGGCCGTCCGACGCGCTCTCTCCCCTCCCCTTCGCCGTTACCGATGCTATCGCCGGGAAACAAGAAGGCGCTTTGGTTTGACCGAAGCGCCGAGCGATATTGGTGTGACCCGGGATCACCCATTGGGGGGATAGGGGGGGGGCACGTAAAGACCTGGTGCAGGTGAAGGGCTTCGCTTACTTGCGTGTATAAAACTTATGTAAACACAGAACATGCACATATTGGTCAGAATCAAAATGCGTCAACAGGGTCTCCCTTTTCTTTTCATTTTACATTTCTTTCTTCCTTTCCCTCTCCCTCTCCCTCTCCTCCTCCTTTTCATTTTCCTTCTACTCCCTCTCCTTCTAGCTCTCCCACTCCCTCATCCTCACCCGAAGTCATTAGCCTCATCCTCGCTATTTCCCTTCTTCCTTCTCCTTCCCCTCTTCCCTTCTCCATCCTCTCCCTCTCTGTCTCTCACCTTACCCTCTCCTTCGCCCTTATTCCATCCTCATCCAAGCCATTTCCCTCTCCCTCTCTCTCACCTAACCACCTTCCTTCTCCCTTTCCCTTTCCTTCTTCCTCACCCTCTTACTCTCCCTCATCTCCATTCTCATCCTCACCTTCATCCTGACCCTCACTCTCCCTCACTGTCCCATCATCATCCATCCCCCTCATCCTCCTTCCCTCTTCTCTCCCCTTCCTTCCCTCATCCTCCTATCCTCCCTCACCTTCACATACTCATCCCCACTCTCCCTCCTCCCTCCTCCCTCTTCCCTCCTCCCTCACCCTTCCCTCCCCTTCCTCCCACATCCAAATCCCCCTCCTCCCCCTCCTCCTTCCCTCCCCGCCCCCCTCCTCCTCCAACATGGTACAAAAGCCCCTCGTGGAATGAGAGGCACGCACGGCCTTCCAGACTGACACCGACACCACCGCCTCCGCCTCCTCCGCCGCCGCCGCCGCCGCCTCCGCCTCCGCCGCCGCCGCCTCCTCCGCCGCCGCCGCCGCCCGGGTCACAGAGCTGCCCGCCGGACCCCCTCTCTAAGACGCGTAAGACGAAACTCACTTGAGCGGGCATCACACCACGGGACAATGTGGTCCTGGCTCTCCGCACGCGATCGCCCCTTTGTCAGATTGCTTCGTCCGCGTCCTCTTAGGGTTTCTTAAGGGCCTTCAGGAACAGAGGTCCGAGCGATGGGCGGTGGCGGAGGCGACCGATGCGGGAGGAGGTTCGGACTCGAGGGAGGATAATCCAGAAAAAAAATAAAATTAAAAAAAAAGAAAAAAAAAATCTGACACTGATTTTTTCGGGGGGGGGGGGGTATTTTCGAGAATTCATAATGTATAAACACGTGCATGTCAAGATGGGGGAGGGACAAGGAGGGGCAGGGAGGGGGGTAAGAGAATGTACAGAAAGGGGGTGGGACTTCCTTCCTGCCGAAACAAACTTAAAATAAAATAAACAGACATAAGGTTTATTTTCTTACTGCATCTGAGCAACATAAAAAAATGTCTAACACTTAGCAATATTTTCGAAGAGTCAAGTTTTGCTTGCGATATGAATGGTAATGGAGCCATGATTCTGCACAATCTTGTTAGCATGTCAAGGACGACACTGAGGCATAAAAAACAAAAAGTAATAATTAGGAACAGGACGTCTCATGATGCGTCTTGCTCTACGCTTGCTTGCTTGCTTGCTTGCTTGCTTGCTTGCTTGCTTGCTTGCTTGTTTGCTTGTGTGCGTGCGTGCATATGTATGTGTGTGTGTGTGTGTGTGTGTGTGTGTGTGTGTGTGTGTGTGTGTGTGTGTGTGTGTGTGTGTGTGTGTGTGTGTGTGTGTGTGTGAGATTAAGTGTTATAGAAGGGGAAGGAGGAAGGGAGAGATGGAGGGAGGGATAGAAAGAGGGAGAGGGAGAGAGATATAGATAGATAGATAGATATAGAGATGGAAATAGATAGACAGAGAGAGAGAGAGAGAGAGGGAGAGAGAGAGAGAGAGAGAGAGAGAGAGAGAGAGAGAGAGAGAGAGAGAGAGAGAGAGAGAGAGAGAGAGAGAGAGAGAGAGAGAGAGGGGCGGGGGAGAGGGAGGGAGGAGAGAGAGAGAGAGAGAGAGAGAGAGAGAGAGAGAGAGAGAGAGAGAGAGAGAGAGAGAGAGAGAGAGAGAGAGAGAGAGAGAGAGAGACAGAAAGAGAGAAGGAGAGACAAACAGAAAGGCAGACAGATAAACAGAAAGACAGACAGACAGAGAGAAAGATGATGCGCGTATGTATGCCCGTTCGTATGCCCAAGGTCCATACGTATGCCATTGTACGTGCGTGTGTGTGTCGGCATCTGTGCGTGCGCGTGATCAATACACAAGACCTGAATATATGTAGTACTAATAAGTAGGTCACACGCATCTAGATGTCCGCGACCTGTAGACCTGCTGCGTTCAGGTCCCTCTCTCTCCCTCCCCAGACTCGGCGCCTTCCCCTGGTCTCGTAGGCATGTGCGGCCGCCGTCGGAGATGCGCCGCTATGAGGTATGAGGCAACATCATGCGACGAGGAGCACAGCGGAGGATTCTGGGCTATGTGGTCGCATGGCATGAGGGGCCTTACTATGTGGGGCATAGCGCCAGGAGGAGGAGGATGAGAAGGAGGAGGATGCGGAGGAGGTGGAAAGGAGGAGGAGAAGGAAAAGGAGGAGGAGGAGAAGGAGAAGGAGGTGGAGAAGAAGAAGAAGGATGATGAGGAGCAGGAGGAGGAGGAGAAGGAAGAGTAGGAGGAGGAAGAATAAGTAAAAGTAGAAGATTAAAAAGAAGAAAGTAGAACGAAGCAGCATGAAAAGAAAAAAGAAACAAAAGATGAATAATAATAGTAGTGGAAATACTAACAATAACAATAAGCATAACGGAGAAGAAGGAAGGAAGGCGCGCGGGCATCCGAGGGGCACGGCATAAGGGCACGGCTGTATGTGCCCCTCCAGCCGACCGCCCTCCAGGCATCATTACGGAAGAATGCCGGCGATAGGCCATCACTCCAATTTACCGCACGGCACTTTCACAACGTCGCCCCCTCCCCCTCCCCCTTTCCTTCTCCCCTTCCCCTCTTCGCCTCCCCTTCCCCCTCCCCCTCCTCCCTTCCCATCTCCTTTTCTCCCCTTCCCCCTCCCCCTTCCCTTTCCCCTTCCTCTCCCACTCCTCCTTCCCCTTCCCTCTCCCCTTCCCATCTCCCCCTTCCCTCTCCCTCTCTCCCCTCCTCCTTTCCTCTCCCCTCCTTCCCCTTCCCTCCCCCTTCCTTCCCCCTCCCCATCTCCCCTTCCCCCTTCCCTCCGCGTCATCTCTCGCGTTCCAGGTCTATTTTTTCTGGGGGGGGGGGGGGGGGGAGGGGCTGTTAATATGTTCATTCGTATTCGTAATAATTATTACTATGATTTCTTATCGTAATTATGGGTATTTTTGCTATCTTATTATCAGGATTATTTTTATCATCTTCATCACCATCATTATTATTGTCACTATATTATCATTATTTATCATTTCTTATCATAATCATTATCCTTATCATTATTATTATCATTCCCATCATTTTCATCATCGTCAATTATTATTATCACTGTTAACGGCATCATTATCATTATCACTGCTGTAGTCATTATCATCATTATCTTTATTATCATTATCATTATTTTAATTATCATTAAAACTATAATCATCTTTATCACTATGGTATCACTATTACTGATATCGTTACTGTTATTTCAGTCATCATAATCTACTAATAGTATCCTCACTATCATTATCATTAATACAATTTTTATCATTCTCCTCACAATTATATCTTCGTCACATTATTATCATTATCATCACCATCATTATCGTTATGCCATAAAATACATGAATATAATTTTGTCATGTCTCAGTTATACTATGACATTATCATACTGTCATTAGTATTGTTATTAGCATCATTATTATTATTTTTTTATTATTATTACTATTATCATTATTATTATCATTATTATTATTATTATCATTATTATTATTATTATCATTATTATTATCATTATTGTTATTATTATCATTATTATTATTATTACTATTATAATTATTATCATTATCATTATCATCATTAAGGCGCAACGTACATCATCATATTTTCATCATTCTCAAGACAACTGCATCATCATCACACCAACATCATTATCATCATTATCATCATTATCATCATTCCTATCTTCGTCTCTTCTCGGCTCCTCCGTCGACCGCCTGAGGGACGCTCTCTCCCCCCATCCCTCATGAACAATCGCGTGTTCCTTGTTCCTTGTTCCATCTGGTACAACATACAAGCCTGTCCGAGTTTCTAATGAATGCTTACTCTCTTTCGTAAGTGATTTTCTTCGTTTTTATTTCTATTTTTTTCAATGTTTTTTTCCTCATCTTTTTTTTTATTGCTGTTCTCTCTCTGCCCCCTTCTTCTGCTCCATTCCCCTGCCTACTGTTCTTCACTCTACTCTTATCCCCTCTCTTCGGTCTTTTCGAATTGTTTTTCCCTTCCCCCTGTCCCTCTCCTCTCCTCCCCTTCCCCTTTCCTCTCTTCTCCTTCCCCTTCCCCCTTTCCTCTCCTTTCCCCCCCCCCCACTACCCCCCCCCAATGAGCCCCTGCGTATTCACCGAAACTTCCGCGTCCTCCCCCCTCCCCCCCTCCCGTCTTCCCCGCGGCTCCCTCTTCCGCGTTCCTCTCTCCTATTATATTTCTTTTCCTTTCCTTCCTTTCCTATCCCTCTTATTCCTTTTTTTTCTCTCTCTCGTTGATCGTATTTCTCATTCTTATCCGTGTCTGTTCCCCCTCTCTTTACCTTTCACAACATTCCCCATTTTCTTTTTCCAATTCTGCATTTTCTGTTTCTTCCCGTTTTTTATGATTTCTTTCGTAGTATCTCGTTCTCTCTTGACCTTCGCGATAACCTTAGTGGCTCGCGGGTTGTCTTTCATCACGGAAATTTCTCCAGGAAGAGGAGGGGGAGGAGGGGAGAGGAGAGGAGAGGGGCGGGGAGAGGGAGAAAGGGCGAGGGGAGGGAGAGGGAGGAGGACGAGGGGGAGGGGGAGGGCGAGGGGGAGGGGGAAGGGAGAGGGAGAGGGGGGGGGGGGAGGAGAGGGAAAAGGGGGGCGAGAGAGGGAGAAGGAGGGGGGGGAGAGGGGGAGGGGAGGGAGAGGGGGGAGAGCGAGGAGAAGGAGGAGAGGGAGGGAACGGGGGATAGAGAGAGAGGGGAGAGAGAGAAGAGAGGGGAGAGGAGAAAGAGAGAGAGGAGAGAGAGGGGAGAGAGAGAAAGGGGAGGAGGAGAGAGAGAAAGGAGAGAGAGGGGGAAAAGAGAGAGAGAGGGTAGAGAGAAGATGGAGAGAGAGAGAGAGGAGAGAGAGAGAGAGAGAAGAGAGAGAGAGAGGGAGAGAGAGCAAGAGAGAGAAGAGAGAGAGAAGGAGGGGAGAGAAGGAGAGAGAAAGGGGGAAAAGAGGGGAGAGAGAGAGAGAAAAAGGAGTGAGAGAGAGAGAGAGAGAGCAGGGGTGAGGGGGGAGATGGAGAGAGAGAGAGAGAGAGAGAAGAGAGGAGAAGAGGAGAGAAGAGAGAGAGAGGAAAGGGGAGAGAGAGAGAGAAGAAAAGAAGAGAGAGAGAGATGAGACGAGGGGAGAGAGAGAGAGAGTGAGAGAGAGAAAAAAGAGAGAGAGAGAGAGGAGGGGAGAGGAGAAAAGGGGAGAGAGAGGGAGGGGAGGAGGGGAGAGAGAGAGAAGAGAGAGAACAAAGAGAGGCAGGAAAACTTAGAAAATTTTCCCCCTTTTTCCCTTTAGGTTTTTCCTACAGAGAGACACTCGGGTTATGACATATCCGTCCCACATTACATCCATCCATCCGTCCGTCCGTCCGTGGGGATACCCGTTCGAACACATACTTACGCGAAGACACTTATTCTCGCAATCAGTGTGGATAAACATACAACAAAAAGAAAGACAGAAAGAGAAGAAAAGAGAAAATAAATAAAATAAATACTTACATAGGGCGCGGTTTTCCAGGCCTTGGGAGCATATTTAGTGAGTTTTTTCTTTCCCAAAAACGGGGAAAAAAGTGTTTTCCCTCTGGGGGAAGAAATCAAAATATTTGGAATTTTGTCGCTCCACTGCGTCTCGGGCAAGAGTGCGGACACACTCACACCCTCACAAACAAATACAAATAAACTGATTCAATATACATAAATATACACACACACACACGCACGCACACACGCCCACGCATGCACGCACACACACAAAACACGCGCACACACAACAATACAACACACACACACACACACACAATATATATATATATAATATATATTATATATTTATATATATTATACACCACACAAATATGTGTATATATTATATATTATATTATAATAAAGAGAGAGAAGAGAGAGAGAGAGAGAGAGTCAGACAGACAGACAGGACGACAGCAGGACGAGAGGGCGGAGAGAGAGAGAGAGAGAGACGAGAGGAGGAGAGAGAGAGAAGAGAGAGAGAGAAGAGATGAGAGAGAGAGAGAGCAGAGAGGGGAAGAGAGAGAGAGGGGGGCGAGAGAGAGAGAGAGTGGGCGAGAGAGGAGGGGAGAGTGAGAGAGAGAGAGAGAGAGAGAGAGAGGTAGAGAGGAGAGAGAGAGGAGAGAGAGAGAGAGGGGACGATGAGAGAGAGAGGGGAAAGAGAGAGAGAGGGGCGTGGCGTCGCATGCCTGCCAGGGTTGCAAATCGCCGCGAGCCGAGATGTAAACAAACCCAGTCAGTGCCGCCATAGACCAGCTGAATCGACCTTCTTGCACTAAACTCTCCACTCGAATGCAAGGTTTAACTTCCACTTTCATATAAAATTATAGCAAACATGTGATTATTTATCCTGTGCTTCAGACTCGAGGGGATCTCTTGCACGATCGGCAAATAATTTAATGAAGATACATCTGGCGCTGCCGGGAGAAACGCAGGTGAATAAACAGCGGATTTAATAATTACCGAAAATACGTTAACATGCATTAGGGACTCTCAACATTTCTTTGTATTATGGCGAGCTTTGTATTTTTTGCTTTACATTCTTCTTTAATCATGTTGTATCACATTGTATTTTTGCTGCTAATTCTCTAATTTGTATCGTACTGTATTTTTATTTATTCTTCTTTAACTATTTTGTATCGTACTGTATCTTTTATATTTATTCTTCTTTAGCTACTTTGTATCGTAGTCACAGACGTAGATACAGAAGTGTAACCTAAAAACCTAAAAAAAATCAGTTACTGAACTTCATATGGAAATAAAGAAAAGGTGACTGACCAAGCGGCGTAAATGACGAAGTGCCTGAGCACACGATTGCGAAGGAGCGAAGAAAGATTAGCGATGCCACAAGCAGCGCCTCGTGAACAAGGCAAGTCTCAGTGGACAAAACATTGCTTCTGCAGACAAACCAGCATTGCCAACAGAGCGCCGTCGAAAAAAGCAAGCCAGCGTTGCCACAGCCAGCAGCGTCCTTCTATACACAAGCAAGGGTCGGCCGTGCAAATAAAGCGCGAGACAACAATGAACTTATAAATCCACCATTGCTATCAGGGGCAAGGCTGAATGTGTTTCGTAGCCGTAATGACACAGGCCAGCCCCGCCATTTAAACACCTTTTCCTGGGCAAGCTCCCCTCACAAAAGGCCGAAATAAGCACATGCGACGCCGGCCGCGAAACCTACACGTCATTCCAAGCCATGATTCCACACATTCGGACAATCAATATCAATACTTTCGAAGCCGTTCCGCCGCCGCGCCGTTTGCCATTACGTATTCAGACTCTCCGAAATTATGATGATGACTCCTGCCGCGCCGCTCTTATCATTAGAATTATCAAATGATTCGCAACTTATTTTTTTTTTTCTTTTTCTTTTTTGCTGCTGCTGCCGCGGTGATGTATCTTTACGCCGGCCCTCATCAGTAACAATTCCCAAGCCCCCCTATAATCATTTCAATTATTTTTTCCGGCATAAACAACAACCGACACAGATTCCTCCGCGCGGGCCCGTCTTTTCGGCCTCGACCAGCATGGCCGGCGTCGCGTGATAGCATCTGCTGCCTCCTCCCCCCTCGCAAGACGCCCCTGCAACAACTCGAAATTTTGGGGGGTCGGATGGGAAAAAAGAAAAAAAAACGGCAGAGAAAAATGAAAGGATCTCGTCGTGTTGTGGGGCGTTTAAAGGTAGGCTGCTAGCAAACTGTATGTGTTCAGCGTAGAGTGACATACGTAATGCAGCCAGCAAGTGTTACGTAAGACCTGTGTGTGGAAGATTATGGTGCCAAACACACACAGATATATGAGTGTCTTTAATATATAAAATTCGGGGGATCGCATTACGAAAAGCATTGAAATCTCCGGGAATTTAGACAATTCCCTTTTCTTCTTCTCTCTCTCTCCTCTCTCTCTTCTCTTCTCT
>NC_061855.1:1491365-1493865 GCF_019202785.1 Penaeus chinensis
AGGAGGACGAAGACGACCAGCGCACAAGGGAAAAAATGATAATTATTAAATCGAACAAAACATAAAAAAAAAAAAAAAAAAAAATCAAGGCATAGACCACGAAGATGATCCAAAGAAGGAGAAGAAAAAGGAGGAGGAGAAAAGAACACGACCGCTAAAGCCACTGCAGTAAATTCTGGACATATAATGGGGCGGCGGGATGATGCATCAGCACTAACACGTGTCCTGAAATACAAAATGTAACACAGCCATAGTAAGACAGGAAAATAAATCTGCACGGCTGGACTGGTCTTCTAGAACCGATGTGGATATTCAATAAATACATAAATAAATTACAAAGGAATAGATGGATAAGGAGATAAATTATGTAATGAATCGAGGAACCATATTGGTTTTAGTACCGAATGAGAAGCTCCGTGAGATTTCGAAACGTCGTGAAGATATTTTTCTTTCATATTGTGTCTATTTCATTTCACACGTTGCAAGACCTCAATGAGCATACCGGTGATAGGATGAAGGATTTTAGGACGTCAAAGGATGAGCTGGAAGAGAGGATGGGGTTGTGCGTAATACAGAAACGAGAGCGAGAGATGTATATACCATGTCCCTGATGAAGATTTAACCCGAGCGCATCAAAGGCATTGATCCAAATCTCTTGGCTGCGAAGTTATTCAGTCTCATTCATGCCCTTTTCTTTCCTTCGTTTATCACAATGGATTCGGTTCAAGGGAACGAAGGACTCTTAGAATGAAGATACAAACGATCGACCCTACATCAGTGCCGGAACTGAGGTCGTCAGGGGAAGAGGAGTAAATATATTGACAGCTCCAAGAAGTATATAAGTTTGTGGCAGTGTGAATGAGGACTGTTTTTTTTTTTTAGCTGCAAGTTTTTCAATCTAAACTTTGGTCGCTTAATGATGATATTGGTTTTTGGACTGTTGACAGTATAAGGATAAAAATAAACATTCAGGGATTAGTTTCTTTCATTACCGAGGTAGGAGAGACAGAAACAAGTAAGAGGAAGCAAGTTAAGAGGAAATCGTTAATCAGTCCAGCGAAGTAGCTGTACGAGCTTCCCTGCTAATAGGCAATACTAATGAAGCCAATAACAGCATGATTGGTGATCCATATTGAGTTCTACTCTCTACTAATTACAAACATATGGCCAAAAGCACGCTGAAGAGAGACGTCTATTGAAACGAACGCCCACTCGAACGAATGGAAAGGAATTGGTGTTGGAAGTAACTATTTTACAAGGCTGTAAAAGGAGTATAAACATTCTGAGATGAACATTACTCGGATCTGACTTTTCAGAAACTTGATAACGATCTGTATTGTATTTCTGTCACGGGACAAAAAATTGAGAATCTTTTATACAGAAATTGATATGAAATAGACGTGAATTACGTATAAATACTGACAACGATCTTTAGTTATAGATCAAAAGAAGTTTATGCAAATTTTACTATGAAATAGACATGAAACAGATAAAGATACTATGACAAAAGGAAGATTCCGCAAATCATCGGTTAATTCATTAATCAATCAATTCAAATCATCTTCTTTTATCATCATTATTATATTTTCATCTGCACAGCATGGCTTTCGAGCTTCTAAAAGTTCACTTGACTTAATGCCTCTTCATCTATCCCTCGCTGTCTATCCTCTTTAATTATGTCTGTCTCTTCCTGTCCTCGTAGTTAGCGTCTGCCTGCCTACGTTCCTGTGTCTGTGTGTCAGTCTGTCCCTCCGCCCGCCTGCCTACGTGACCTTGTACAAATGGGAAACAGTAACATCACAGATTTTCTTTCGTGTCTTTTCTGCGTTGGGTTTTCCTTGTTAATTTCCTTTGTGTGTGCTTTCTTAGATCAATGCCCGTTTGTCTGTCTGTATGTCTTTTGTTCTGGCTGTCTATTTGTTTCTCTTAATTACTCGTCTCCCTAACACACACGTACGCATATACATATACATATACACATTCATATTTACACACACACACACACACACACACACACACACACACACACACACACACACACAAACACAAGCACAAACACACACACAAACACACACACACAACACAAACACATACACACACACACACACACACACACACACAAACACAAACACAAACACACACACACAAACACACACACACAAACACAAACACATACACACACACACAAACACAAATACACACACACAAACACAAATACACACACAAACACACACACAAACACAAAAACAAACACACAAACACAAACACACACACAAACACAAACACACACAAACACACACACATGTATTCAAGAACTATCGACATACAAAGTATATTCGTGAATGTATTTTTTTTTTTTTTTTTTTTTTGTATTAATACTCAGAAGTCTCAGGAAATTATTTGCATTGACGTAAATACTTTTTATCCTAACACAACAGAAAAATAACTGTAGCAATCATCTGCATAAAAAGAAATACGATGATTTAAACTAATGAAAAAA
>NC_061855.1:1508865-1511365 GCF_019202785.1 Penaeus chinensis
AATGAAGTGAAAGATACGTGGAACAAATATATTAGAGAATTAGTTGCAGGTAAAAGAGAAGACTCTAGAGACATATAAAATGATGGGGTGCCATACACTATGAAATAAGAAACAGAAGAAATACTAAAAATGACGAAAAAAAGGCAAAAAGCAAAAATGCTAGAGGCACTCGATGAATTTGGCATAAGAATCATGACAGAGACAGCCAACACGATCTACAGTACAGGAAAGTTATCAGAACAAATGCGTCAGTCAATATTCATAGCCACATCCAAACACAAACAACAGTAAAAATGAAAGATGAGACTTCAGGTTGACAGAATATAGGAGTAAAGCAAGGGCGTAAGTTGTCAACTGATCAATCTAATCTATATATCAAAGTAATTATGAGGGAGATCAGTCACCTAAAGGATGTGTCAATAACTGGAAGAAACAACGATGACATCCTATATGCTGATGACACCGTGCTGTTGACCAACTCCAAGAACTAGCATTAACAGAAGCGAACAACAGAAAAGTACTAACAGTAAACAAAAATAAAATTGAAGTTATGGCAATCACACACACACGAAAAAAAAAAAAAAAAAAAAAAAAACGGAAAATAAAACAGGGAAGCCCAAGAATCAATGTACAGATAGAAGGAAGACCAATTTAACGATCTAGGTAGCCTGATAACATGGGATGAAAGAAGTGGCGAGCAGGATATCAAAACAAGTAAGGTAAAGCACTTGTTCACCAAGAGTAAGCCATCAAAAGGGGATGGAAGGATGGGTGTGTGGATGGGTGGATGGATGGATGGATGGGTGGATGGGTGGATGGGTGGGTGGGTGGATGGATGGATGGGTGGATTTGTGGGTGGATGGGTGGATGGATGGGCGGGTGGGAGGGTGGGTGGTTTGGGTGGGTGGATGGACGGATGGACAGATGGACAGATGGATGGACGGATGGGGTGATAATGAATGAATTAATATTTGTTTATATGTATGTATTTGTGTATGAATTAATTGATGTACGTATGTATGTATGTCAGCATGCATGTATGTATGTATAAATCTATGTATACACATATGAGCTAAAACATAGATAAAATTGAGCATATATAAACAAAGCTTGTTCTGTTCATGGAAGCCAATAAATATACCATCAATGATAATTCGTAGACAAACACATCTTGTGATAGTGGAATAAAGTGATGACTTAGGCAAGCTGACGTACCATTGACAGACACGGAAACGTATTAGAAGCAAGGAGGCCTCTTGCTACTAATTTAAAGAGTTAGGTCATCTGTGTGTGTGTGTGTGTGTGTGTGTGTGTGTGTGTGTGTGTGTGTGTGTGTGTGTGTGTTTATGTTTGTGTGTGTGTGTGTGTGTGTGTGTGTGTGTGTGTGTGTGTGTGTGTGTGTGTGTGTGTGTGTGTGTGTGTGTGTTAGAAGCACAATGCAGACCAAATTACTCCAGGGGAAATACCAATCTCTCAGAAAAGACAGGAAACGATGCTATCTGGGAATAACGAAGGGAATAGAAAGAGAACGCCGATAATTAGGAGACAAGATCAAGGTGAAAATCATAGTATGAAAGGGCACCGGAGAGAAGAAATGACAGAGGCAGTGGGCAGGCCATATACGTAGCAGACAGGGTGACAGTCCGACAGTGACGGTAACAGATTGGGACGTAAATAACACAAGAAGGCTAAGTGCAGGGCCAGTGACTAGATGGCGCGATGAAATGAGGATTTTCGGAGACCGGAATTGGAAATGGAGGGCGCAGGGGTATCACGGGAGGAAATTGGTAGGAGACTATTTCATGCCGTGGAATGACGTAGGGCGTTGATGAGGAGGCTATGTAAATGGAAATAGGGGGCCTACACACGCGCGCACAGACACACACACACGTATACTCAGAAACATACGCAAACACACACACACACACACCTCCACCATCACAGACACTCCCCTCCCACCACACAGGCCCCTCCCCTCCACTCCTCCACACACACACACACACACGTTTGTACAGTGCAGCAAACACACACCTTCACACGACACACCGCCGGCGCCATCTCACCTTTGCGGACGGAGCAAGTGGCTTCGATTCAGACCCAACATTCTGCGAGGGTCGTTGGCGGAAAGCAGCCGCCTCTGGTTCGGCTTATTTAGAGCTAAGTATCACAGGGAATGTCTCAAGGACGTCCTCCGGCTGCGTCTCCTGCAGGAGTTAGTGCCTTTATTCCGTTTAATTTCGCTTCCTACGCCTCTGCCATTACCACTATTGTATATCTATATTAGCAGAGAAAAATGAATGTGCATAATCAGCGCCACGTTATTATGTTGATATCGTACGTAAAGAGCAATGGAATGGGATTATATATATATCTAAAGTGTTTATTAACAGATGTAATTAACAGAGTCTGGGTAAGGAAGCGGAATCCTATGCTGTATTATAATGGTAAGCGTCGTTGTTGCTTAGTGTCATAATCCCACATAGAATAGAACTAATAATAA
>NC_061855.1:1521365-1523865 GCF_019202785.1 Penaeus chinensis
ATACACAATTTTGTCGTATGTGTGATTTTTCTCTTTACTTATTCACTGTCATATACATTTAGTACTGTGATATGTACTGTGATATAGCTGATCGTTAGGGGAACTACACTACTGTATCCTGCAATATTTTTTTCAGTACGACCTCTGATAGCCTTTGCAGCGGCTTTTAGTACTCGGGAACCCACTCATGACTTTTTTTGTGTAATATATTTTCTTATTCGTTTTACTGAATTCAGAATACGGATCCACTTCCCCTGTATGCTGTTAAATCCAACACCGTTTCACTCCCACGCCACAATACTACATGAAGCTTTGATGATCCCTCACAATACCATCTCCAGTCCCTTATTGTAAACTCCAATTAGCTTTAATAACTATCTACGAATGAGACATAGTTCTCTACAATAACGGCACTGTAACTTGGCACGCTATCCCACCCTGTTAACCCATAATAGTGCCATATAACAGTATTCATCGCCTATCCCTAGATTGCTAACTGCACCGCCAGGCAGGCAAACCTACTGCCAACGACATTACCAAGCAAGAACACCTACACAGCCTGCTTGTGAGTTATGGACCAGCGCGAGGGGTCGTTGTGTGTGACCCTCCAGCTGATCAAGAGATCCCCTCACTTTCCCACAGCGAAAACCCGATATTACACTATCATCAACCTCTGCGTGACGTATTGTAATGGTATGCTGATCTAAGCAATTTTACTACGATGGTCGAGGTTGCGTTTCTACATTCTGTTGAAAAATTACGTTTTTTTTTTTCAAAAATCTCTTTCGTGACTAATGTATTCATATTTTAGTTTGGATTTGGAGCATGGAATGAGCGAGTTTTGATCTCATTATAATTATCTTTCATCTATTTGTTTTCTTATTTTGTCATATGCGTTTTTCAAAATACAATTCTACAAACATGACTGAGAAAGAATAAAAACGAATTTGCCTATACAGTTTCAGCAAAAGTTCACTCAACAATGGCATGATATTCCTGTCCCACATCACAGTATTTGCAAGAATGGAAATATTCGATGAATCTGCTCTTACCAGTGAGAAGGCCAACTTTACCAAATTATAGAATTACAATGTTTAATTGAGGAAATGTCCTTTACTATCTAATAATTATGACGCTTGTGTGTGTGTTTGGAATGTTACGATCATGTGTGGAATATCAGATCCAAATAAATTATCAAAGAGCAATCGCACATTAAAAAGGATGAAAAAGAATAAGAAGAAGAAAAGAAAAATGAAAAAGATAAAGAAAAAGGAGAAGAAAAAAGATAAAGAAGAAAAATATGATTAAAAAAAAGCAAAAAAGACAAAGACAGAAAAAAAAAGGATAGCAAAAACAAACAAAAACAGAAGAACAAAAACAAGAACAGGAAGAACGAAGGAAAAGGTTCGTCCAACAGCGGAGCCGCCATCGACTGAAAAGATCCGCCTCGAGTCCCCGCTGTCTAGGGAGCGCCATCAAAAATACAGGAAACCGGAGGGCAAGACGGTCTGGTTTAAGAAGTGGCTGATGTAGAGAAAACATTTTTTTTTATTCTGAGTCTGCTGGAAAATTAAAATAAAACGAAAAATTGTAAAACGTCATTGATGTAATATATCTCAAATGACTGTTTACTTTATTTATACTTTGGTTGCTTATGTAAATAGGGGCGTGTGCAGTAAAGTTATATGGGTCATCTGTAGAGCTGCTTTTAAAGTATCAAAATATTGTATTCTGAAACAATACTTTTGAAAATTTATGTAGCTGTGATGTAAATGCAAATTATTTTCTCTGGAAAATGTAGATGCTAAATATATTTATGGCTTAATATAAATGAACAGCATAGCAAACAACAGTTTTACCTAAAGAAGAAATACTGCGTTTAGTCAGCACGGTACTTGTAATATATATGATACAATATCTTTGTCGGAGTAACTTTTGCTCCTAACTTCCTACTAAAGATACATGATGCAGACTGAGTTTCGGATTCAACACCCTGCTTTTACTTAGATAAAATAATTCCAGTTAACGTTATTTCTTTCCCATAGAGAAGGAATAGGGCCTGTATGTTTCAATCTGCGCAGATAATTCTTTGATTCGCTTATTCATTTCACTGCGTTTTTTACCTGTACGACAAGCCGGGAGAAAATCCAAGGTTTCTCAGCCCACTAAACAAACAAACTAATGTGAGGTGCGTAGAAACCAACTGCGAAAGACGATTAAACAAAGAAAGAATGAAATGAATGAACGCATTATATCTAACCTCTATAGTACAGGTAACAGCACGGAGAAGAAAAATACAAATATGTACAGCACGTACTTAAGGATAGCGATTTCCGTGCACCCTCCGTGCCGGCCACTTTCAGCTGGTGACACGAAAAATAACAGCTATTAATATTGGTTTGTCCGAAAACACGAGCCACATTTGCGGTCGCCATAAATGGAAATCCTGACGATGTGGCCCCGGATACGTAGTTACAGATACACAGGCACACACACACTC
>NC_061855.1:1533865-1543865 GCF_019202785.1 Penaeus chinensis
TGATTATAAATACAAAGCCTACTGAACATGAAGTTAAACTATTGTATGTGGGGAGTAAAAATGGTTGTCCTTGATTATAGGAAAATGACGGAATGAATTAAGCATATGTTGACGTAACGCACACATACACACACGCACACGCTCACACACACATGCACACACACACACACACACACACACACACACACACACACACACACGCTACACACACACACACGCTACACACACACACACACACGCTACACACACACATACGCTACACACACACACACACACACACACACACACACACACACACACACACACACACACACACACACACACACACACACACACACATACACACACACACAAAGACACAAAGACACACACACACACACACACACACACACACACACACACACACACACACACACACACACACAATAAAATAAGTATAATAAAATATTTGTTAAGTAAATAGTGAAGAGAGAGGGCGCGGTGATTGGCTGTAGGACATAGGTAATTATGCACCGTGTGCTTAGTGAATAATAAATAATTGCAATTTTATTCGTTACATTTCCCACTTAAGGTTATCAGAGGCTCGCAGTAAGCCTTCCGAATAGACGAGAATAAAAAGTCGAAATGATTTTATATCAAATCTAATGCAGTACTGAGAATGTTTCAACGCGGTGTTCACATCAGAACAAACGATTTTTCCATAATGATTAATTCCTCATGGAGAGAAAATATCTTCCCGTGTATTGTGCTAAACTAACCCATTCTTTAAATAGTCTTCTGAAAAGTCAAACTCATGACAAAATTCATTCATTTCAGGTCATGATTTAAAATAGTCGTAAATTAGCATATAGGGAACAACACAAACTTGTAAAAAATCGACACATGCACATGCAAGCGGCCGCAAGTGGTCGGAAATTCGCACGTTAGTTGTGAGCTTCCCCAACAGATGGCGCGGCCACCTCCTTCCACACGCATGGCCGCTTTTATTGCTTCTGGAAACTGTCTTCGGTCCTGATAAAACAAAAGCCGTTATACAAGATACGGGAAATTGCTCTATGAAGCTGTCAAACGTAGGGCACCAAAATTCAAAGGATTTTGTCAGTATGTTCATCACGAAATCGAGATTTTTCCCTTTTCTCTTTCTTAAGGCAAGACTAATAATGCGAAGATATTTAATGTTAGCCGTGTCATCTTTCCTTTTGATTATCGCATGACCGTCATAGTTGTTAATGCTAAACGTAAAAGCATCTTGAAGTCCAGGTGCCCGCGCTGGGAGACGTCGCTGATCAGTGCGCAGCCGTCGGTTGAAGTTGCACGATCTCTCACGCCACATGCACTCAGTGCAAGTTGTAGTCCAGCGGAGGGAGTTTGTGTCGCGTCCTGTCTCTCTCGCTCTCTCCGTTCTTCTTACTCCTTTCCTCTACAGAATGGAATTTGTCAATATAACTCGTATTTTGTCTTATCATTACTACAGTTCGCGTTCATACGAAGAGGTCGAGGGACTGGGGATCCGCGATTACCTGGATTACATATCGTCTTCGCCAGCAGTAATAACCTTAGTCAAGATCATAAATGTATAGTGATGGTGCTTCGTCATTCTGTTACTTCTCTTGGAATTCTCCCCAAAATGATTTTGTTTTATGGAAGTTGATTAAGAAGGGGTACCATGATCGAGAGTTTTATTGTTTGTATTTGCATTTTCGGAAATTATGAACTGTGATTGTTGTCATTATTAGTATGAATTTATTGGATGATATTCGTCAAGGTTTGTGATAGTGACTCGTGGGATCCTCGCTTGATTTTGTTTCGTTTTGTATTCTTAATTCTCCCAAATCCCAAATAGCACTGGATATGAAGGCATGAATTGTAACAAAATCTAGGCACTACATCACACTATATAATAACTATATAATATTCATATCCTTAAATTAATTTAATAAGTGATCATAACTCAATAAATCAAAAACATAATATTCACAGCCTGGAGAGAGAGAGAGAGAGAGAGAGAGAGAGAGAGAGAGAGAGAGAGAGAGAGAGAGAGAGAGAGAGAGAGAGAGAGAGAGAGAGAGAGAGAGAGAGAGAGAGAGAGGGGGGGGGGGGAGGGGGGGAGAGAGAGGCTGAAATATATCTTTCTGCAAAAAGTTTGCGGAAAGATATACCTGACATAGATATTGATCCGAACTTCACCCAGCCTGATCCAGATTCTGTGAAAAGACGAAGAACAAGAAATTCATATCTTCCAACGTCTATTTGGGGGAACATTTGTATTTGATTGCCCGAAGATAAATACAATGATAATGATAAAACTGATGATAGTTAAGTCATGCTTCTAAGCTGATGACTATGATAATGATATTAATTATGAAATTTACGTTTGCTACTGATGAAGATAGCAACAAAGTTATTATTGATACCTTGTAGTTGAGTAGATCATGAAAATTATAATAGTAAAATAAAATTATGGTAACAACAATAGTTATTAAGGTCATAATGCCAGCAATGAAAAGATAAATAATAAGAACAGCAATAATAACTCGTGTCCCATACATCTCCATAAACATTAACAAAGAACAGCAAAACGAAATATAAAGATTTTTTTTTCTTTTATCTCGTCGAATTCAATACAGTTATAGAATGCAACACACACACACACACACACACACACACACACACACACACACACACACACACACACATGATGGAATGACAATGTCAATATCCTGTCGCGTCGGTCCTGTGTGGCCAGTACATCAGAATATAGAACAGGTCAGGAACACGTTGGGGTTGTCATACAATCAAACCTGATCGATGTTGCAAGTGCAGTGACATGCATCACAAATTGTGTGTGGTTTCCTGTTACGACTGACATGGTGTAGTATCTTGCGAGCTCAAGTCTTCATCAGTTATTGTATTGCATTATATTTGTGTGTGTGTGTGTGTGTGTTCATTCATAATTATGTATGTTAAAATGCGTGTACACATACATACGTATACTCATATACGCTGGTGCTTAGTGTGAAGAAAAACATATCTCTTTTGCTCCTTATTTCGGGGCACAGATTTTCAACAAAGTCTAGTGTTTTTCCTACGGATTTTTCATTTTTACCGCGTAGTGTATAATATTCACCAAACAATGATTTGATGGAATACTAGATAGATTTAGACATAGGTATAGCATAAACTTTTCATAACTTTGAGCATCAGGGAGTTAAGTCTTAAATATTTGTAAAGTTAAACCTGCAAGAGAGAGATTCTCTTTCCGTTTTCTCAATTGTGTGTGTGTGTGTGTGTGTGTGTGTGTGTGTGTGTGTGTGTGTGTGTGTGTGTGTGTGTGTGTGTGTGTGTGAGAGAAAGGGAGAGAGGGGGAGAGGGAGAGAGGGAGGGAGGTAGAGAGAGAGAGAAAGAGAGAGAGAGAGAGAGAGAGAGAGAGAGAGAGAGAGAGAGAGAGAGAGAGCGAGAGAGGTCAATAGTAAATCCTTCAGGACTTAATGTGTAAACGTTTAAATGATAGGGCTACACAAACTCTTACTAAAGCTAACCATTACTGATTTGCTTATTTTGAAAAAGAAGAAGAAGAAGAAGAAGGCATCGCATTACCTTCCATGAATAAACCTGGTGATGATTTACATAACTGTTTCTTTAAAATCTTTACTAACCTTTATCCATACCCTTTAACGTTAATTTCTGCGTTGCTTAACTTAAAAATAATCAGACACAACAATAATAATCAAACACTGGCTTAATTTCTTCCGCCCGGTTCGTTACAAAAAAGAGAATATTATAATAATTCTAATAACACTTAAGAGTCACTTTCCAATTTAACAGTACCCCTACAATCGGTTTTCTCTCCAAAAACACTCAAAACACTGTTTATTCACTGATTTCATTGGTTTAACCTTCGCAAAGCCTGTCCACATGGGTCTGCGCACGAACTTGTTGAGAAAAATCTATGTAGATTATATGAAAAAAACACCGTTCGCGTTACAAAATATATTATCCTGAGGCAAAACGGCGGACAGGGAGAGTTCGACAGCGCCAGCAGGAAAACTGATCACCAAAATTGACAATATTCGCACTTATAAAGGTTTAAATCACTGTTTGCACTCCCTAAAACTAATGATAATTGACAAATAAAACAACATAACCTGAACACCAAGATAACAAGCGGGGCTCTCGTTAGAACACCTCTAAAATAAACCCTTACCGTTCTTACAAATCATATCATAGATTAGAAACACTAAGATAATGAGTTAACACTGAGTTAAATCACCATTTGCACTCCCAAAATAATATTAACGATCGACAAGTAAAATATTACTCGAACACCAAGATGACAAGCAAGCCCTGATTTGCTTTACCTCGTGTCAGTGCGTCCCTCGACCAGTTCTGCCTAAAAACCATGTTCCCTGTTGGCGTTGTTCTTTCTCCTGTCCCATGATTTGCCACATTTCATCCTCTTTAATGAATGGTAACTATTGAAATCATATATTGCAATGAGGTAATGCCACGAGGAGAATTGCTTAGATTACGTGATACTTTCAAGTAGCTTCATGATTCTACCTCCAAATTCAAAGTAATAAAATTCCCATTTAAAGGTATAAACTATTCAAATCGCTGATAGCAAGAGTTCTTAAGATCTCTATACTCTTTTTAAATTAAGATTCCTTTATTCATATTTTCATCGTACTTAGATTACATATATTGCGTCATTCATGGTACAACGAAAACACTCTATCGTTATCTAAACTCAAAGCAACACGAAGTTATTCACGACTTTGCACACACACACACACACACACACACGCACACACACACACACACACACACACACACGCACACGCACACGCACACGCACACGCACACGCACACGCACACGCACACGCACACGCACACGCACACGCACACGCACACGCACACGCGCACACGCACACGCACACGCACACGCACACACACACACACGCACACACACACACGCACACACACACACACATATATATATATATATATATATGCATGTAAAGGTAGTCGGCGCACGGAAGAGCCGCCTCTTGGGATCCGCCTAGAGAGACCAAGTCTCAAATCGAGTTACCAGCCAGGCCACATGGGCATAGACTAAAGTATCAGAAGAGCGTACTGTATGAATAGACTGCGGCTTTTTGAAACGATGTATATAGTCTTTAGGCCTGGGGGGGGGGGGGAGACAAAAAGGGACAGGAGGGGGCCGATAAGAGGGCATTGGAAGCAGTTAATAAATAACTTTTTGTTTATTTTACAAAATCTGAATTACAAAATATGTCACAAACATAAAGGTAATATTTACCTTTATGGCAAATTTTACCTTTTTGGTAAAGTTCAAAGTGTACTTTGTAGCCTTCCCAAGATCATATTTAGTAGAATAAGGCTTCAGTTCTGTCGCCGTGTTTTTTTTTTTTTTTTTTTTTTTTCCAAGCAAAGAAACAAACTGGAATTTACTTCATGTTGGATCTACGACTTCGAAGCGTTGCAATCTGATGTTGAGAAGCTGATATCCCTGCACCAAGCATATCCATTAACAAGAAATACAAAGACATTGAAATATATTACTATCATGGTTACTTGATGGATGTTGATTTACTCTTCCGCATGTTTGACGCAGCTAAAACTACTAAATAAATTGGCTTACTAAATTGGGTTATATTTGGGAATGACTTCTTTGTGTTCAATCTTGTTTTCAATTTGTAGCATACCAGTGAACAATAAAAGGTGTTTGCGTATGTATGAGGGGAGAGGGTGGGCGCTAGGAATCCACCTGCCAAGGGAATCCACCTGCCAAGGGAATCCACCTGCCAAGGGAGAGCCAACCTGGAAAAAAATGGGAAACACTGGTCTGTAGTATCGTTGGAGCGAGTGGTGAACCATTAAAATATTGTGTTCTGTTCATAATCATTGATTAAAAACTTAAATATATAAAGATTTTTATGTGAGGCTGGTAAAGTTGATAATGGGAAAAATTATAACTGATAATAGCAGTAGTGATAATGATAATAAGCATGATAATGATAATGATTAATAGGAATAATAACAGGAGTAGTAATAATAATGATAATGATAAAAGAAAAATACTGATTGCTACCGTTTCTACTACGCCGTTGTTCCAAAAATGATAGTAACAAATCAACAATAAAAACAATTATGGTAAAGAGGAGCGACGGCACATGAAATACTATATAATACACATCGGATTTGGCACTGGTGATAACGTTACCTACTGCAACAATAAATATTTGCATGCACACACCATCGCATAAATTTTGCATATAATGTAAGGGATCGCCCCTACACTGGACCTCAGCCCTCGCCCCAACTAATTCTGCATGGTCTTTTTTTCTCCCCCTTTCCTATTCCTTCTCTTCTTCATCCCCTTCTTCTGTCCACTTCCTTAGGTGTGAGAGCCGCACTGAAAGGATGAAAGGCTGGCTTTGTGTCAGTCCTGAATGGCGTCCGGGATCCATAGGCACGCCATTCCCTTGGTGAATCGCCTAGCCCTTACTTCTTATGTTTCTTTTCCCCCACTTATTTCATGCTCACCGTAGCCAATAATGATGATTTTATTTTACTATTATTAGGGCATTATGGCTTGCCTCTTCATCAGTTAGCTTATCGAAATTTGATTCCTGCCTCTCCTTTGACTACGGCTTTAAGCACTGATACTAATACCCTTCCTCGATGTTTGCTGTCAACTCTATTCATTTAGAATCCTCCACCCAGGTCATTACTCAGCCTTCAGAATACACCACTTCTTCTCTCCCAACATCCTCCTCTCCATTTCCTACTGCACAGTCTTCTTCATTGTCTACCCCCTCCTCCCTTACTACTACTCTTCATCCTTATTGTTCTTTTCCCCACAGTACTACCTCAACCCCCCCCCCCCCCCATCTTCCTCTCGCCCTCGTCCTTCTACTGCCTCTACAAAGCTTCCAAGTAGTATTTTTGGAGCAATTGGGATCGATTCTTTGTGATTCCCTCTACAACCCTTTACTCTGACAATATCCTTCTCTCGGAACAATGTCGCCAAAAACAAGTAGGTAAAGCTTCCTTTCACAGTAGTTCCAATCGTTTACACCTTGTTACAGTTAAATCCGAGTCCTAAGCTCGTGGACTATCTACCTTAATTGACCTCACTGGCAAACCTATTCCTGCCCAACCTGACCTCTTAATACTTGTACCAGAACTGTTTCCGTATCCACGATTGATTGTCCTATCTACGACCTGCTCACCTGCCTCATTGACTATGATGCAGTAAAAGTACAGCGCTACACAGTGCTACAGTTCTACATCAATACTGCCAAGATTAGCTTCTGTAGAAATTACCTCCTCCATGAAATTTATATTGGTGGAGTGTTTTGCCCTGAAAGACTACATCCCCGTCAGTGTCAGAAATGTTGGCATTTTGGCCAGCCAGCGATTCACTGTCACTCCACAGCCCATTACCTTCTATGTGCACAACTTGGTAATGAACGTTTAAATCGTTCTGTTCAGTCATGCACATGTGCACTCATAATGTATTTTACAGGAACTACCCTACCTAAGCTCAAATCTGAGGAAGCAGTTCTCAGATTCAAATTAGACCTTTCTTTATGCGTGGCCAGACTGGAAGCACGCCGATGAGGTTTTTATCTCTACTTATTCAAAAACTGTTCTTCGCTCCCATCTCTTCAAGTAGTCTCATTATCTCCCCCAGTATCTTTTCCCCTACCCCAAACTATTCTAGCTTTCAACAATTTTTTTTTTCTAGCCTAAATCTAGATACTGCAATCTCTACCCCTCTCCTCCTCACTTTATCTGTCGCACCAGGCAATCTAAACGTTCCACCCCAGCTTCACTTACCACAATCCTCGCCTACACCACTTCGTCCTCTGCCCCTCGGACATGTATCCCCTCTTCGCCTCACAAGAAAACCTTTGTTTCTTAAACCTCCCCACCCAACTCCCCTCCAGAAGTCATCCAAAACTTCCCAAACATAACTCGAGGGAATGCTCCACTCCCTCATCCACCCTCCAATCTGTCTTTTCCTATTCCCTCTACATTCAAAGTATTTGCCAAAATCCATCCTCCTCCTCAGGTTCCCCCTAACCCTCCTTTTCCCACTCTCTCCCAACATCCCCCCCCATGTACCATTTCCTCTTCTTTCCCCATTATCCTTACCGCTCCCACCTGGATGCTCACGTGACTCCCTTATATCGCAACAGTGTCCTTCTCCGGATCCTTCTCACCCTGACATTCTTTCTGATATTTCACCCCCTGCTTCCTTATCTCATTCCCCGGATTCTAATTCTCCAACACCTCTAATTGTACTACTAGGTGATTGTTTCGCAATGGCTCCTTTGTCAGTTTTCCTTATACAATGTTCCTCTTCCTTCCAAAGACACAGAACTCTCCATTTCACCCAATCTCCCTACACCCTTAACCCTTCCCTCTTTTGCTAATTCTGGCGTTACTCCATTTGATCCTCCCCCTTTTCCCTTTTCACAACTAAACTATCCTATAACCTTTGACATCTAACACGTTTTATCCCAATCGTTAACTCATTTTGTTACCATTTTCACAGCAATTCTTTACCATAGTGCTACGTGACCTTTGATGTCTAACACATTTATTTATTTTAACCTTTAATCATCTACCATAGAGCTATATGACCTTTGATATCTAGCACATTTATTTGTTTAAAACATTATACATGAATCATTATTGTTGCTATAACGATAGTGATAATAATAATTATGGTAATGATAATAATGACGATGATTATGATAATAGTGGTGAAAAGGGAAGCAATAATAATTAAAATCATCGTATGAAATAATACTTTGTATAAATCCCAACTGAGACAAATTTCAACAAACTATTAACTACAACAAATTTTCCAAATGAATTCCTATTATCGGCCAAAATAGAATTGATAACGACTTTGCATGTTTCAGTAACTTGTAAATCGCAACAAATTATTCACAGACCATATTTGCACAGATTTCTGAGGTAAGGAATGCTAACGCACTTTACCAAAGAATCCTACAACATATCTTATATAATTCTTTGTATCCATCTATATATACACATATACATATATATACTTATGAATATATGTATATATGTATATATGTATACACATACACACACACACACATATATATATATATATATATTGTGGCTGTTTTCCTTTTCGTCTTTGTGTATACGTTACTGTGTTTGTGTTTTTGTGCAATAACAATGATATCAGAGATACTACTACTACTACTAATAATAATAGTGATAATGATAACGATGAAAATTATAATGATAGTTATTAATAATGACAATGATAACTATAATGGTGATATGGCTATTATCTCAACCATCATCAAAATTATTATTGATAGGACATATCATTATCGTACTCATAACTGCAATTTTCATTATCACCATAATCATTATCACCGTTATCATCACTGTAATAACAAAGGGAAATAGTTTATACAAGAGTGCATCCTTCCCCTGTTCCTTCCCACCGTGAGCTTTCCTCATAACCGGTTCAGCCTGAGCAAGATGAATGGTCTTCTTGCAAGGGAAGCTGACCCTCGAGCTCAGTGGACAGGAGGTTGAAAGATCTTGAAAGAGAATATAACATTTTAAAGTGGGTTTGTGTGAATTATTAGTGAGTGTGTTGTTGTTTTATTGTCAAATTGGTATAACAGATATATTAGATTTATCATTTTGATTGTTGTTATTTTTATGTGCTGCAGTTTTATTTAGATCTTCATCAATATCGTTAAACATTATTATTACTACTAACACGTCACCACCACCTGCAATATTACCGTCATCATCACATATAACAGGATTGATAATACAAGTAGCAGCAGTAATAGCATTAGTAATAGTAGGAATGATAGTAACAGTAGTAGCAATAATAGTAATAGTGGCAATAGCAATAGTAACAGTAACAGTAGTAGCAATAATAGAAGTAGTATCAGGAATAGTAATA
>NC_061855.1:1553865-1556365 GCF_019202785.1 Penaeus chinensis
TAAAGAAAATTAATTTTTGAAATGTGTTTGTGCTCGGTAAGTGCCAGGAAAAGAAATTATATCAAAGATAAAATTACGTGCGTGCAGAGAGCTCTGTAAACACACAGCGTTTAAATATTTGAATGATGAAATATATGATATTCGTACATATATACAAAATTGATTCATTATCAGCCGCGTCAACAGCTAAGGTCATTTAGCAGTGAACACATCATGGGATTAACACAATAAAAGGTTTAAAACGTTTAAAAATATATCAATAAATAATGTCATAAATAAAGATGAAAACAATAAATATAATATTAATAATCAATGCATAATTATTATGCGTCCTTTAGCACTTACCTGGCCTCGGCTCAGGTCCTTTTATAATGAATGAATATCACAATACTGGGGCGTCATTTCTATTAGCGCAGTTTTCCTTGCTCTGACAGATTGTTGGCATTCATCAAACCATCACGGGACTGGAGATCGACGGTATTGCCCACTACTTTTGGGAATGGATGCTTCTGCTGCAAGGTGAATTCGTGATGTGAAGTGACTAGCAGCATCTTGAACGCACTGGATTCCAGTCTGCATGTTCATGTCGCCATCTCTTCACCCAATTGGCTGAAATGCCATCCACCTCCTCCAATAGTATGGGAAGGTGGTCGCTTCCATGTAAGTCTTACATGACCTGAGGAGTAAAATTCAGCAGTGAACCAGGTGACCCATCCAACAGGCCAGTATGTCCTTGTTTGAATTTGGAAGTGTGTGGGTGTGTCACAGTCCAGAAAGACTGCCTCTAGTCTTGAGAACAAAAACTCCAAGCTGATGTTGGCCAATGCAAGCTAACAAGAGTAGAAGTGGATGAGGCAACTACCCACGTAGATCTTCCAAATCATCTATGTTGAGATAATATGGAAGGTTGTGTCAAGTCTATCCTCACAGCTTTCACCTGGTGTTGTCTGGAGGTGTATGGCCTGAAAGGGGATATCCTGACATACCATCATTGCTACTTCACTATGAGGTCCATTATCATAGGTCGCATAATGAGCTAGAACTTGGAACCTTCTCAGGGAAATTAGACAAGCTATTAGATTTTGCATTTATTTCCTGGCAATTCCATTGGATCAGAGTATCCAAGCCTGCCCTACACCATTAGGTATTCTCAACCAGCTTCTTGGGAGTGCCTTATGGAGGTTGTTAACCATTGGATCTATTTTCTATAGGCTTTCTTTGGACGCGCTCAGGATTCCTTTGCTCGGGTAAAGGTCAGTCCTCAGCCTTTGGTCCAAGTTCATTGCCTAGCAGCAGAGGTCCCTGTGGGTGTGGTGGCAGATGATTCTGTCTCCTTGGAGGTCTCTGGAGCCTTGTCAGATGGCCCCAAAGGCCTTACCTTTGGAGGAGTCCTTAGGACAGGCTCAGGATTCCTCTGCCTGGCCAAAGGGCAGACCTGAACCTTTGGTTCAGTGGCATTCTGTCTTGAAGTGGTGGCTCCTTAAAATGCTTCACTGCCACTATCTTGAACTTCTTTGGTTTAAGGATAAGCTTTTTTGTGTGTGTGTGTGTAATTTTATTAACTTTTGCATCTTCTGTTACACCCTTTGCACATTCAGTATGCTGCTTGAATGAATTATCATTTTTAATGAAGCTAGCATATACACTGGTTTAATGAGTATGTGCTTTGATATCTTCCTCTAATAAGGTAATAAATGATTGGCAAATCTACTAAATTATTCACTGTAGAGACATGGATGTAGGTGGTAAGAATGATATCTGTGTGAAACGTGGAAAGGGTGAAACCTTGAGGCCATTATTGTCATTTACTGGTGCCAACAGTATTGATGGTCCTTGAAGTTTGGATTCTTCACTGACTTGACTGAGGAGCAGTCACCCAATTTCTGCATCTATATACATAATTTGCCATATTAATATTGTTAAATTTAAATTATTGTTAAGTTTTTCTTAATTCATAATTTATTATTGTAGTATAAAAATAATGTACTTTTAACAGTGACTATATATTTTAGATTGACAGAAAAAAAAAAATTCAATATACATAGTTTATGATTTTTTTGAAAATCATCTTATTGTATATTAATGCAATCCTACCCCCCCCCCCCCCACACACATATATATATATATATATTTTTTTTTTTTTTTCTAACATTGTTCACGATTACACAAACTAAAAAAAAAAAAAAAACACATCTGTATATGAAAATATGCAAATTCATCTCTATATGAAAATGTACATATAATACAAAATAAAACCGCAAAATGGACAGAAAAAAATAAATCAGTGTCCACAGCAATAATGACGAAACTTGAGTTATGGGAACCTTCCATGATAATAGTAAGAGTTATATTGTTTTTAACAATAATAGTGATAGTGATGATAATAATATTGATAGTAATAATAATAATAATAATAATAATAATAATAATAATAATGATAATAATAAAATAATGATAATAATGATAATAATAATAATAATGATGATAATAATAATGATAA
>NC_061855.1:1558865-1573865 GCF_019202785.1 Penaeus chinensis
AGAGTCAGAGAAAGAAGGAGAGGGAGAGAGGGAGGGAAAGCGAGAGAGAGAGAGAGAGAGAGAGAGAGAGAGAGAGAGAGAGGCAGAGAGAAAGCGAGAGAGAGAGAGAGAGAGACTGCATTCCGGGCGATCGCCACGGCCGAATAGCGAGGGGGAAACTTACTCCAAACTTAATTTATTCAGAGTGTATAAAGGGACTGGGTCACCTCACGAACAAACGGCGGGATCTGTCATCTGCGAGCGAATGCAGGACATGAAGGAAATTGAGTTTAATTTTTATCTTCATCTCTATATGTATCAATCAATGTTTATCTATGTCTACATACACATAAGATAACACTAACGAATTATATAGGAATTTCTTTCATGTGATTAAAACTACTGGACAATATGGACAAAGGTTGCTTGAGACAGCCATGGAGTTGTTAATCTAAAAAGGCTGACCACTTTTTTTTCTCTCTTTTTTTAGAGATCATTTCTATTGTTATTGTTATTGTTATTATTAATAACAATAATATAAATTATCATAATCTCTAACTATCAGATGTACTTTCGAATGAATTTAGCACGGGGGGAGAGGGAGAGATAGAAATTATATTTTGATTTTATTACTATAATCTTAATATGAAGATATTGTATATTCGCTTCCCAGAAAAAAAAGCACTGGTGTGGTTGATAGAATCTGATATCACAATCAAAATTCATAAATGCATTTTGCAATAGTGAAGCATGGCCATCGTACCTTAAGACATTCATTCGTTTTTTACTTATCTATTTATTGATTTGTCTATTTATGTTTCATTGTGAATCCTAGTTATCTCCTGCACTGTACCTGAATCATCCTGTTAGTATTTGCGATAAAAATAGTTATGGATTATTGTGTTTATTATAATTATTTTTCAGACGTTTAGCCAATTTTGTAGGATATCAGAGGTATAAAAAAATAACTGCTGTTCTTTTCAGCGAGAGCAAAAGAACCGCGTATTTATGGGTACTGTCAGACAGATACCTAGTTATTTGTAATCCTTGAAGGGACAATGACTTTCTAAAGGTGAAAATTCCGTATATTAAGTTTCTGTTAAATAAATCTAAATGTGTAACATGCATCTTTTTCCGCGTTGCCGTGATTGCTGCATCAGCTCCAGTAACGAGATTTCACATATTTTACATTTGCACTAGTCCTCCGTTTCAGATAATCTTTATGGTGCGGCTCTGAAAATCAAGGCACCCTAAATACCACAGTGGTCTGAGTCAAGAGTGTATACATACATATATACATATATATGTGTTATATATATATATATATATATATATATATAAGATATATATATATATATATATATATAAGATATAAATATATATAGATATATATAGATATATATAAAACACACGCATATTACACATACACACACATATATATATATATATATATATATATATATATATATATATATATAACACAGCACATATTACATATATATATATATATAAATATATATAAATATATATATATATATATATATATATATGTATATTTGTGTGTGTGTGTGTGAGTGTGTGTGTATGTTTGTGTGTGTGTGTGTGTGTGTGTGTTTGTGTTTGTGTGTGTGTGGGCGTGTATACACATATCTATCTATATATATCTATCATCCATCCACACACACATACATATGTCAACTTTAGCTAAAACCTTCTCAAGATGCTTTGAAGTTGACATGATATTTCTTCTGATCAATGAGGATGCAACAAAGAAAAGTTTGTAACCTATTCAACTTCCTGTCCGACTGTTTACAGTTTGGTTGCATGTACCGTTCGAACGCCTTATGAGCTGTGGACGGAACGAATACTTACCGAGTGGCAAGTCTTTCGTCCTCACTTTCAGACGCCTCAACACTTGGGTCAAAGGTGCTGAATATCATTAAATACTTGACCCTTGAAACGAAGAAAAACAAGGTCATCAATAGTTTTATTAACGAAGATGACGAAGATGAGAGAGAGAGAGAGAGAGAGAGAGAGAGAGAGAGAGAGAGAGAGAGAGAGAGAGAGAGAGAATGCTAGACTTATAGAAAAAAAAATCCGATCCAAAAACACCATTCAGTGAAAAAGTTGAAAAGTAAATGAAGGTTCAACGAAAATTTATGGTTAACATTGTTGCAGTTATTCTATTTCTTATTCTTATTAAGTTATGTTTAACAAGTGATTATTCGTGTTCCGATTATTGTAGTATTTCTCTCTTTGGTTCCCCCCCCCCCCCCTGTTGGTCTGTCTCTAATTTCTCTCTTTCTGTCTGTCTCCCTCCTCTACCCCCTCTCTCTGCCTTTATTTCAAATCATCTTTCAGGCTTAGTCATTTCTTCCCTTTACTTCGCGATCCAGTCTGAGCTCAGACTCTCCTATTCAGCGGCTTTTGTTCTCTTTTTCGGAATAAATATACAGCATACAGACACATACAGACACAAACATTTCAACTCCGAAATATTTTGTCAGATTTAAAAGACATGCCTGAGATAGAGAGCGTAGAGAATTAGGGAGAGCATTGGGGAGAGAGGGAGGCGGCATGGAATGAAAAAGATAGATCAATAGAGGAGGGCAAGATGGAAGGGAATTAGAGGGGGAAATAAGTGAAGAAAAGTCGAGGGAGATGGCGGAAGGAAAAAGGACAAAGATTAAGACAGAAAGTACTGGGATGATTGTTGGAATCAGACATTACATATCAAAAGTTATATATGTTATATATGTATGTTATACAAGTTGGTCGTCGTACCTTAACACACTAACTTGTTAATCATATTTTATCATCATTAAACTTTTCATGATTGTGTGTGTCTAGTGGATAAGAAACGCAATGTTTCTAGGTTAATTCTTAGTTTCTAAATTTGCTAAAAGTTAGTAAACTCACACCATTCCCCCCATCCGCTCCAATATGTACATACATGCCCTTATAAATCTTCACATACATTTTAGCACTATACCTGACATCGGTTCACGTTCACAATTTCGTTCTCTAGAATCACTACTCATTTTTATTTAGGCGTGTTTGAAAAGGGGAGACTACAGTATTCTCTATTTCCTGGCTCCATCCACCGGGCTTAAATGTGTGCTCCACCCTTTTTCCTTCCAGTTTGTTTGGATTTATGATACCCGACTACTGTCATCTCGATTCCGGTCGTTATTTTGAGATTATAATGCCTTAAGGAAGAGGCACTTTTCGTTTTTTTCTCTCACTTGCATTGTGTATCTTTCAAGTACCTTCTCAGTTGATTTTCTTTTCCTTTTCGCTCCCTCTCGCCATCCTTACCTCTCTCCTTCCCTATTAATTTGTTCCTCTCTATCTTTCTATCATACCCTTGGCCTCATATGCACGCTAATGTATAAATACACATGAACTAACGTCTAGGAGAGCAAATTCCATGTACATACCAAGTAGCCTTGGTATATACGTGGTATACTCCATGTGTAAAGTAACTGTTTCAAAAGAGACATTTCTCTATCTCGGAACAACACGAAACTCTAGTCTCCCTCAAGTTAAGATCCGTATATTGGTGGTATATACGTGGTATACTCCATGTGTAAAGTAACTATTTCAAAAGAGACATTTCTCTATCTCGGAACAACACGAAACTCTAATCTCCCTCAAGTTAAGATCCGGTTTCAAATGCAGCACTGCAGCCATCTCCTGAAGGCCTCTATGTAATACTCCATAGTGAAGGTGTCCAGGGCGCTCGTTACAGCCTCCTTCACCTCCACGTCCTCAAAACGCCATCCCCAGATCAGGAGGGCCAGGTATTGATGGCCATTTTGATCGCACAGAAAAAAATATACAATGTTTTTATTGTAGCGGTTTCAAAACAAACATTCCAAAAATGTATTTTTTGCTGATTAACTGATAAATTATAAGATATTTATTTACTGATGTAAATAGCCATTATTGGACATTGGCCCTTCTAGATATCGGCTCTAGAATTGTAGGAGGAACTACTGTTCAAGGATCATTAAAGCATCATGGAATACCTAAATATTCTGGGGCGAAAACCATGACTTCGCGCGCGTGCTGAAGAAATCTCATTTAGAGGCACTTCGCTTGTCCATGTATACATTTTCTTATTAAGTCTGATTACATAGCTACAAAAATAAAATTATAGGAAATAGAAACTATATAAGAATAAGAGTTGGTGTGAATATATATTGCAAAGCACTTCGTACTTCATTTAAACATTTTTCGTTGTTTTTTCGTTCATGAGAATTATGGATTTATGATGATGATCACTTCAGTTTAGCTATTTTCACCCCTATTATTATTATACCTTAAACATATATTGATAAATAAGTATTACCTTTTCTTATGGCACAGGTATATTCATTAAGCGTGCACATACCTTGTGACGGACCACCACTACGAAAGTTTTATGTTAATATGTAGATCCCAAATAAATGAAATGTCAATAAGTAGAACACATGAACATTGCAAGATTGAGGGAGATAGATAGATGGATATATATATATATATATATATATATATATATATATATATATATATATATATACATACACAGAGAGAGAGAGTACGAGGGTGAAAAGTACTGTGTGGATGCAGGGCCAGAAGAAAGTATCGTGATTTATATATATATATATATATATATATATATATATATATATATATATATATATATATATGTATGTATATATATGTATATATATATATATATATATATATATATATTGTTCGCAAGCAACGTGTGTCAGTCACTCTGTCGTAAAACTGATCATCATAAACAAATCATAAAAATCTCGCTCTTGAAGTAAACATTTGCTGTATCATCACAGTAGGCAACATCACTTCCCATGATTAACTGCGCCTGAGGCTGCGATTCAGGTGGGCGAGGGAGCGGGGGGAAGACGATTGATGTGTGTGTGTGTGGGGGGGGGGGGGGGGGAGGGATGTCCCCACTCTGGTGTAGATGGCAGGAGTGAGATAAGAGAGAGATATGACAATTTTTTATCATTATGGTTATAATCATCAGAATTATCATATCAAAACCTTTCCCTACTCTTTGTTTCCAGATTGCAAGATTTATTGCTTTTATTCAATCTTTTCCACCCAATAGATTATCGCGTGACGTAGATAGCAGCAAGAAGAAGAGAAAATAAAAATAAGGTGACGTGAAGAGAAGAAAACATACGGCGAAGAAGAAAGGAAAATGACATAACGTAAGAAAACATTACGTGACGAGAAGAGAAAGGAAAGGAAAGAAAACAAAGCAAAGGAAAGAAATACCACACTGTTTAGAAAGCGAAAACGTGTCAGTCATGAACAACACTTTTCGGAACTATCTTTTTCTTTCTTTTTCATACTTTTTGAAGATTATCTGAGACTTTTTTCTCGATATTTCTGTTTCCCTATGTTTATTAATCTATTTTCATTTAATCTAATCCTCTATATCTGTTTCTTGCACTTCTTTCTTTCACGTAACTGCGTCCCTTTCTCTTTTATTTTCAGTCCTCCCTTTGTTTTTCAATATATAAAGCATGCAGGCTAGTAAGATTGAACAACTATAGCAAAAATAATAATGACCCTGTTAATTATGAGTTATATGATAAAAAATAATGGCAGATATCACATGATTTCACTTCGCCCAAGGTATCCACAATCTGTAATCTAAAACTAAGTATTTTACATTAAGGTTGGATTTGCGTGCGTTGCCAAATCTTGTGTTCAGTGAAATGGGCCAAGCTTACCTTCCGCCGGCCCATCTATGCATGTTACCAAACCATCAACTCCTGTATGTAATCGTTACCGAGTTTACCATTTAAACTTTATGCATCGTTTAATGATTCGAACGCCGACAGGAACAAGCTATGGACTGGGAAATATTCTCAGTGGAGATTCACCTTAAAGCATCTCGAGTGAACACATATTGAAGAGATTCATTAGCCTTAGATGTATAGATAGTTCAACGTGTTCGGAATCTTCTTTATAATCCCCGCGTAGTGCAGACCTCTAGAAAAAGATATACCAAAGCCTGAGAAGAGTCGAAAGGCTCTTTAGCTACAGCATTGTTAGGAATCAGTTGGGGGGGGGGGGCGTTAATAGACGGACATCGCAGAAAGAAAGGGAGGGGGAAGGGAATGAATAGGAAGTAAATGCAATGGACAGGAAGGGTAGATAGCAGAGGGGAGGGAAAGGGTAGAGTGCGCCATCCAGCCAACCACCCGTCAAGGTTCCTTTGCTTTTCATGCTGCCGTTGTAGAGGAGATAAAGCACGTGGCTGTCGAACGTCCCATGAATAATTGACAAGCAATGCGAAAACTCACATAGGCCGGAGAAATGCATGACGCAGTATGCATGACGGTTTCTTATCATGATGCAGGGGCAGGGAAGGAATCAAACGGCACATGCCTCTGTGAAGGTACTTGAGAGGGGACCCCTGGGTCACTCACCGTTGCTCTACGAAGTTGAGAGAGAGAGAGAGAGAGAGAGAGAGAACGGAGACAGCTACAAGAGTCAAGGCCGAACGCTGGGACGAAAAAGTTCATTCAGTGTGAAACGAGACAGGGCTGCCAACTGAGGCATTTGCAAAGTTGTGCCTTGTGAGATCGGATGCAGTACGTGAAAGGACGTGGGTTTCATGGTTTATTACACTGGTCAACAACAAATTTACTGTTTAAGATGTTTTAGCTGATTTAAGACGATTTAGATGTCACATTGGTTTTGCTCAATCAGGACTTTTTGAACTATTGACACATTTTTTTTTTTTTATATATATATATATGTACGTGTATTTTCTCCTGCCCTCTCTTATTTTATTCGGAGCATGAAGAGAGACAGGGTCGCCTAATGAAGGGTTTTTTTCTGTTTACATTTACTTTATGAGTTTGTTTAGATATCACATTTAATTTAGTCTTTTAATATTCATGTACATATGAATAGTAAAACACTCTTCCGTGTTGATAGCATAGTAGAAAAACCCACTATGCAAAAACAAGATTTATTGAAAATAAATATCATTTTCAATAAATCTGATTTATGCATTGCGAGTTTTTCTACCATTCATAACCAGATGTTTTTACAGTAAATATTTTCCACTGCTCTTCATACTACAACTAGTCATCTTTAGTATCATCCTTAGTTCTAATATATATATATATATATATATATATATATATATATATATATATATATAATATATATATATATATGTATATATATATATATATATATATATATATATATATATATATATATGTATATATATATATAAATATATATATATATATATATATATATATATATATATAAATATATATATGTATGTATATATATATATATATATATATATATATATATATATATATATGTGTGTGTGTGTGTGTATAGATATATATATATATGTGTATATATATATATATGTATATATATATATATGTATATATATATGTATATATATATGTATATATATATGTATATATATATGTATGTATATATATATATATATATATATATATATATATATATATATATATATATATATATATATATATATAACGTTCTCTTTCACAAACCAAAATGGTACCATAATTATCAGTTAACATGTTTATTAAATAAGTACGCAGTAACTTATGATATATATACATACATATATGTCTTCAGACGTTCGACATCTCAATTTTTAATTGTCAAACATTAGCTTCTGAACAGCAATTATAAATTAATCATATTGAGCAGAAGAGCAAATCTGTATTTTATATGCATTACAATACTAATAAACATTAAGGGTAAAGAAAGTTAAAAGGGGAGCAGAAGACACGGTTAGACAAAGAAATAGAGACAACCCGTCTCTCTTTGTTTCCATTTGTTTAATAAACAAATAGGAAACAGAGAGAGGTTAGAAGAAGCGAGTCTTAAAACTCTTATTCAATTCTCTTTAACTTTCTTAAACTTAAAAAGAAACGCAGCAAAATATCCTATATATGCTTTATATCAAGGAGAGCAAATATGAACATAAAATAGTTTACATACAGAATAAGAATACTAAATTGTATCACATTTTTGTTATTACGAGTGTCGTTACTGTTATTATTCTTAATACTAATATTATTAACATAGTATTAAGACCCCCCCCCCCCCCGCCTAATCCCTTATTCGTTTTTGTAGGTGGGGGGGGGGGGGCTTAGGTGACGGAGACAGGCCCAACCCTGCCTTGTACTTCAGCTCTCATGGTCTTTTCTTCTCACTCTTTCCCTTTTCTACTTTCCTTCGTCCCTTTCTTCTGTCCACTTATCCAAATTGTTTACTCATTTTACCCTCTTTCGCCACAATACTTTACCATAGTATTATATGACCTTTGATGTCTAGCATGATTATTTGTTTTAACCATTATCATTAGTGGTAGTATTATTAATATCTATCTGTACTTTATAGACAGTAATGATAGCAGTACCAATTCTATCAAAATTATTATAGTTATTATTACTTGGTTCAACACACCTGGATAGTTTTTTCTTGGCATTAATAATATGAATGACAGCTGTCAATATACTCTCAGCATCTTACGTCACACCGAACGCGATATGGGCGAAAAAGTTGTCAGTTAACTCACGTAAAGTACGCTTCCGGGGATGGATGGTGAGTCATTTTTTTCTAGTTTATATCCCAAGTATTTATGGATCTGAACGATCTCATAAATTAGTTTATTCATCATAATTGTTTTTACTAGATAACTAATAAACCATTATATTTTTATCGTGGATAATAATACTTATATTTATCATAGTCATATTTATTTTTACATATGATTATATTTACATCTATCATCATATTCCTATATTTCATGGGTGATTATATTTATATTTTTTTTATGTTTTATATATATATATATTTTTTTTTTTTTTCTTTTTTTCTTTTTTTTTTTTTAATTGAGGTGACTTTGCGTCGAAAAATGTTCTCAGATCAGTTGTGTTTTTTAAACATCTTATTAATTTAAGCTTTCATCCATAACGTAAACATCGATATATTCACGTTTGTGCATTCCATTATGAAATAGAGTGTATTAGCATGAATATATCTATTCTCATGTTATAAATGTTGGTCTAAATTGACAAACATATACTAAAAGTAGAACAATTGGTCTGAGGCACACTTGAGACGCGCATACATTTTTTATCAAAGAAGAATTATGCCATCATAATTAAGCAATTAATACTGCTATTTGTCAAAATCCTTTAATCTATCCCTATGCCTCTTATACCTATGCATCTTATATATCCCTATGCCTCTTATCTGCATGCATGAGGTTTGAAAATAATAAGACCCGATATCCATTTCCGGAAGCGCACGATTTTTTTCTTTTCTTTTCTTTTCTTTTTAATGTGATATCCGCTGCCAAGAATTCTTGCCTGTTTATTGGCTATCCTGAATACGTAATCGCAATGATTATTTAAACATGGCTGTACTCGTATGTTAGTTCGGTTGCGAATCGCTAGATATAAGTTCAATATTGTCAATTAATAGTTATCCTGATTTGAAGGTTAGGTGGTAAAGTGAAGATAAACATCTTGTGAGCAAAATGAACCCTTGGTCGAGATGACTGAGATATTCCATTCTTTACAGAAGCTGCGAAAAAGAACTCATATAATTCTAATCAAAGCCTGTGCTGTCTGTATTGTTGCGTGTAATATATATACAAAACACACATGAAGTCGGTCGTAAACATGGTAAATACTGTCGAGCGTCTCCGTACATGATATACAGCTTACGTCGACCTAGTAATAGTGTAGTGAGAGGAGATCGGAGGGCGGAAAAAAATCTCAGTAACCATTTTCGTGGTAGGCTCGATAACTACAAAGATTTTTTTTTTTTTTTTTTTTCATTTTTCTGGGGTTTTGGCGTCGAAGGGCTGGCAAACCAATTCATAAAAAATGCTGGCCTTAGAGTTAATTTCCCTAAGATTGTGAAAGTTCTTGAGGAAAGCTATATAATATAATTTTGAAAAAAAAAAAAAAACGAGAAATGATAAAAGACGTACATTTACACTGAGGCACTTATCAAAATTCGTTGGAGTTTCCAGTATATCGTAATCTACTATGGTGTGGTATACGAATATACCTTGAATTCTACTATTTTGATGTATGGCTTTTGCTAATATTTTCATTATTTGCAACACTAAATCAAGCTGTCTTAGTCTTGTTTTGGCAACAAATGAAAATGTTCTTTCACCTTTTTTACACCATTTTCTGCAACTGAAGACAATTAAATTTTGCGCCGTTTTGCAAAAATCTACGGCCCACAGCAGCAGTAGTGGTACATCTCCAACACACTGCTGTTGATTGAACTTTAATCATCATCCCAGATTTATAAGACATACTTGTCCTCACTTGCTTACGCGGCGAAAGCATTCTGTGACACCATTGTATTTGTCGACACGATAGCAGAGTCTGTCTTCAACTTCTCAAAGTTTTTTTCTAATATGACTTGACAGCATCAGGAAGTTCTACAGGATTACAGCAGTTTTCCGTTTCTTATTGTATTTCTGTATGAAATTTTCATATGCAAATAGATCTCAAATTATTTAAAAGAAATAGGACTGTATACTGCATATTCTAAAATGTTGACTTTCACATGAATTTATTTTATCTAGTTTATCCATAAAAAGAGGATTCTAGTTGTATGGATATTAGTACTAGTGTGATAGGGACTGAAAGGGATTCCCAAACCAAAACAAAGTATCAAACGTATGCATACAATACGGGACTTAGTAACGACAATGAACATCAGGTTTTTGTGGTTTGTTGTCACTATAAACCTTGCTTGTAGTAGCATATAAATAAACTATATTTGTTGACAAATCTAATTCTAAAGGCTCCCATACATGGTGTAACGTTTTATATTAATACAAGGAGTTGTTCTTGTTTTCTAAGGGCCATAACAGGATAAACTATTTTTAAGGTGTGCATGATGTTGTTCACTTGTCTTAAAGGATTAAGAATGAATTAAGTGATCTGTGTGTGTGTGTGTGTGTGTGTGTGTATTTACACAGTATACTTCAATATACTTTTTAATGTGAATTTTGTTCATTTACCACTAAAACTGCTATCAACTGATTGACTGATTATCTATAATTATCTGCCGCGTCAAGAACCAAGGTCAATAATGGCGAATACATTTCTATAATGAAGGTTATCTTAAATGCAATATATTATATTTTGTATGTTAAATTCGAAACAGCACCTTATACTCAGCCCTAGCTATGAGGTAACAGATATGAATTCAACTGACTTCCCTCGAATCCGGCTTCCATTGTTACGTGATTATCAATTATAAATCTTATTGGCTCTAATAGACTGGTCGCTAGTGTCTGTTGTCACATGACGGCCAAGTGCAACTCCCATCGGCTCATTTGATTTTTCTCGCTTACGTCATCCGTTGGAATGCCCTCCGATTGTTTCGTGAGGACGTGTCATGGGCTATATATTTTCTATACTAAGTTTGCAATTACTTTTTATATATATATTAAATGTGTATGGATATATATTTATAAATGGTGATTAACGAATTTTCTGGTACATATGATGCTTCCGCAGTACAAAATTAATAATCTAATTAATACACTATCATTAAGTAGTGGTCATGTTTATATATTTTAAGTTACTGCGTACTTTATTTACACATTCTGTTTGATAGATTATATTGTTATAATAGATATGCTAAAATAATAATTCGGGAAATTTCTGAGAGGAATGTTCTCCATAAAATAGATATATTAAAATCATAATGTTGAAAATGAGTAGTCGTATTGTGAACACAAGAAATTATTCTGTTGATAAAACAGCACTTGTTGTTGCACAAATTAGTATTCTTTTTTAATTGTCAGTTGAGTTACCTACTTTGGTATCCCAGTGGCTGTCTCAATCAACCTATGTACGCATGTTGTTGTAGTTTTAATCTCAGACAAGAAATTTCCATAGTTCTAAAGAGAGAGAAAAAGTCACAGAGACAAAGAGGAAACGAGAAAGATAGTGATAAGACATGCAGCTAATCAAAGGTTTGCTTAGAGAGAGAGAAGGGGGAGGAGGAACACACAAAACCTGAGCTTTTGTCCTTGTGCAGAAAATAAAACGATGGTTACTGTTCTTTCCATTAGATGCATTAGATGATCAACATTTATTTGATAGATAATATACTTTCCAAACTTTGTGATGAAATTGATCCGAAATATGTAACCACATATTAATTTACGGTCAAACAATGCAAACGCGCCCGCATGCATATATATATATATATATATATATATATATATATATATATATATATATATATATATATATATATACACACAATTTCTCACTTTTTTTTTTCTTACAAAACGTAATTGAAGTACCTTTTATAAAGTACTAAGTAATAAAACCAGATGGAAGTTCTGAAAGACAGAGATATTAGATTGTTAAAAAAAGAAATGTATACTTTCTTTCTGTGAATTTTCTTATTCGTTATTTCATTCGGCTTTCTCTGTTCTCTTTGTTTACTTTATATTGTCGCTTTCTTCTTTTCTTTATTTTGTTCCTTCTCCTCCATCGCCATATATGCCTTTCCCTCTTTTTTGGCTTCATTTCCTTCTCTATTCCTGAAGAACGTCCAACGGGAAAAAAGGTGCAGTCATCACGTGGGATTTTTCGGTCGCTTCCCCTCATTTCCCCCCCCCCCCACCCACCCTTTCTCTCTCTCTATTGCCTATCTATCAATTTACTAGGCTGCTTGCTGCACAAACATCTGAGGGTATAGCTACAGAGGCACTGAAGATACTATTTCATGTAGAAAGAAATTGTGTGCAGTACGTTTTATTATTGTATGAACTTGCTTTATTAGTACTGATTTGACTGTAAATTTCCAATAAACAAACTGTTAAAGTGATACATTACATTCAGCGTGAAAGTCAACACACATACATACCGCGAATCAAATACTACTCTCTAATCCAGTCACTTACAACCCTTGCTGTGTGACTCCCGGGAATTGTGGTCGAATTTAAGAAGACCGTATTTTTCTTGCTCTCTTGAGGGGGTCTTTAGCGCAGACTCTCTCGTTTGGCTAAGGATCTCTTTAAGGAAGTGGATTCTCCTTCCTTGCTTAACTTTCTCGGACTTCCTTTAACCACGCACAGACAATAAACCTGTGTAGGAACACACATGTGAACAATTACACTGAAAACGTAATAACATACACTTGACCATGTAGAAAAGCGCCCTCCTACTCGCTTTAGAAAATAGAGTCCTTGGGGCTATGTGATTCCACGTATGTATGTACAAAAAAGGATAGAAGAGAGTCTTTTCATAATCATAAATCTCTTGATGTGTCCAGCAACCATATATTTACATGTTATAGAGGAGCGGGAAGGAATAGATTGGCATATTCATTATTTAGAAATTAAATCCCAAGCAGACAAGTAATGCTTCAGGTATTTTGGCAAGTGGTATTCTACTTCAGTGGAAGAACTTCTGATGTTGAAGCTTTCCCCTCCCACCCTTCTGTTCCTTCCACATACCCTTCCCCGCCCCCTTCCCTCCCCTTTTCACGGACTGAACCCAACAATGTTTGAGTGTGTGTATTTATTCAAAGGTTACTGATATACAGACACTAACGAGTATGCTTAGCAATATAAGAGTATATTCAGAAACTTTAAATATATGCTAATCTGCTAACTACATAACGATATCATTGCTTCACGATTGTCATATCTGCAGATCTAAACCAATGTATTAATATATACTAATATTACAACACAAGTTCAAAGTTGAGGGTTGAAAGCAATATTTTTTTTCTGTCATTATCCCATCGACTATAAATTGGTCACTGTCTCACACTATAACGGTTATCATATCTATACATCAGTTTTATCGACGTGGGTCTCTCACACGTAGCAATTTGTCAGTAAAATGCAGTAAAATGGCGGCTAATATTTTCGCTCTCTATATAAGAATACCGCAGCGATAAGATTCTGAAAGATTTATTTCTTATATATTGCATAAGTTCTTCCCATTGATGTAATATGAATCTTCTTCTAAATAATAAGGGTGCTCTAAGAATTTATATTATGAGAAGTATTTATTCTTATTTATTGAGCGGGACATTTTTCGAAAAAGTTGCAAATACAACTAGTCTCCATCAGTTACTAACACACACACACACACACAATTATATATATATATATATATATATATATATATATATATATATATGCACACACACACACACACACACACATGTGTCTGTGTGTGTGTGTGTGTGCGTCTGTGCGTCTTTGTGCCTGTGCATTTGAAATATTCAATTGTAACCTTTATTTATATGTTCATTTCATATAATAGAACATTAAATTTTCTTGCTCTCTATAATAGTTTGGATTCCCGCTAGTCCTATGCTTTAATACAAAAGTTAAATGTGTCCTGTATGTGTCAATCAGCCTACGTAATAGATATCACTATCATTCTTTTACAAAAAATCTAGAATTGGCACTCAACCTCCCATAATTCCAGCCTCCTTCGCACCTCTGCCAACCCCCACAGCATTCTCGTTCCAACCCCCATCCCCCCATCAACATTCTAGTGCCTCCCCCCCCCCCCCACACTTTCTGGCCTGCTCCTCACCCCTACTAACTCTCCCGGTCTCCAAAAATCCCGACGCCCTTCTCTCTTCCCCAGCCTCCTCCTCCCCTTCCTCAGCCACAGCCTCTTCCCTTCCCTCGGCCTCCTCCTCCCCTGCCTCTCCCTCTCCGGACGGTCTGCCTCCCCGCTGAGTGGACGCTTCGCTCAAGATGAAGAAGCAATTAATCACAGGAAGGGATCCCTACCTGATGACGGTACAGGGATATTTTGCTTCAAAATTTTGTTCTTTTACGGATTTATAATTATATCATAAACTTAATATTTTTCTCAGTAGAGAGAGAGAGAGAGAGAGAGAGAGAGAGAGAGAGAGAGAGAGAGAGAGACAGAGAGAGAGAGAGAGAGAGAGATT
>NC_061855.1:1576365-1591365 GCF_019202785.1 Penaeus chinensis
CCTGAACGTTAGGCTTGGCGCACTAGCAAAAAGACCAACAATTCAAGTATATTTTGCCGCTGAGCTTGACTTATTTTCCTCTTTTCTTTTCTTAGTGACATTAGATCTCCAGGGTAGGCCTTCAAGCCTTATTTCGCGAGAATATGTGACGGAGGTTTGTTGAAACAATCGCTGGAGTCACGGCCAGCATGCTATTCAACATCTGATTGCTCCAGTGCATTTCAAATGGCAGCGAGTGTCATTTCAGTATCCTATACGGCTGCATTGGTCATTTTGCTTTATCTTAAGGCGGTGATACGGTGTTCCTGGTATCGGTGACGGTTGCAGATATTAGGTGTCAGTGTGACCATGGCTTTAAATCCTTCATCCTAAGTTCCAGGCTCCATCTCGGCGCCTGGTTCAAAGGACAAAGGCGCCGAATACCATTAGATTTCCACATAGAGTAAGCAAATGGGTGAAGGAACTACCTTGTAAATACCTTGTAATATATTTGTTCAATAATCCTTTGACACTATGATAATATCAAACATTCTGGAATTCAACTTTTTCAAAAGCTTCGATATTAGTTCACTTAGAACACATTCTCGTAGACAGCGAGAGAGCGAAAAGAGATAACGAGTGAAAGTAAAGGAAAAGCGTATTAAGAAAGAGAGGATTAAATTAATGAAAGAAAGCGGCAGAAAATAACGGTTCGCCCTGACAAAAAGGAAAGAGGGTGTTAAACGCCAACCAGGGGAATGCAGGGGCGAGGTAGGCTGCGGGGAAGCAAGGCCGGAAGGAGGCACGGAAATATACAGACGAATTACTCGCAAGCAGCGTTTGAGGATAAGGTTAAGTGGCCATTACACTGAGTGACGTCGGTCGTGGGGGGTGGGGGGAGACGATTTATGAGTATTGTTGCATTGATAACATAATTGTTATAGAGTGAGTATGCTTTTATTGTGTGGGTGTGAAGCTGCAGCTAGTTCTAGTGTTTTAGTGGTTTATCAGAGACAGGGAGAGAAAGAGAGAGACAGATAACAATGATATTTCTACTTCTAATAGTAATTGTAGGTGATAGCAACTGTGTAAAACCCATTATTGCAATTCTGATGATAATAATAATGATGGAATTGATACCGAGTGTAGTGCCAATGATGAAAATAATATTAGTTAATACCACAATAACTCACCTCACCCCTACTGTCTATTTGCGAGTAACCCGGCATCCCCCCCCCCCCCCCCCTTCCCTTCCTCAGCCTGTGGCCTCCTCTCCTTCCCTGTCTCGCCTCTTCCGCACGATCTGTCTCCCCGTAAGTAAGGCTTTGCTCGAGCTGAAGGATTTTTATTTTTGTTTTATATTTTTCCTAGGAAAGAGAGAGAGAGAGAGAGAGAGAGAGAGAGAGAGAGAGAGAGAGAGAGATGTAAGAAAGAGTCATGTAACCTTCTTAAATAATAATAATAATAATAATAAAAACAGCAACGATAATACCCATAAATTCTCCCTAATACCACGCCCAACATCACCGAGAGTGATGGCCACTCAGTATACATTCTCAACTGCCGCTTGCAAGTTATTTATTCCGTGCCTCCTTCCTGCCCTGCTTCCTCGTCGGACATTTCACTCTCGCTCTCAACCTCTTTGTGTGGTTTTCGCCCCAGTCATGTGATGATTACTTTTCTTCGTTTTTGAAAGAGAGGGACTAATTTTCTCTCTATCTCTGTATGTATATTTATACCGACGTATTTATCTATCTTTATATATATTTATTTATATATGTGCAGTGTATATATATATAAGTATTGTGGAGGATTAACATTCCAAATAGCGTATATAAAAAAATCGCAAACAGGAAATATCAGCGAGATGGATGTTGCGCGGCAATTAAGCGTGCGATTTGTAATTCGGACAGTAGATGGTTCTGGGGATTCAGTTATTCAGTCTCCTTCAGTGGCGATGAAACGGTTCGTGACATGGCCAAGGTGGCCACAGGGCCGAGTTTCAAAGAATTAGTTGTGGAAACCACTACATCGTGAGTCATTAAACTGCATCCTCGAAGATAACAAGTAACCTAAAAGAAAAGAAGAAGAAGAAAAAAAAGTTCAGTGAAATCTAGGAAACAATAATTTCGATATTCTCCTGGCTTGCTCTTTTACATTTATTCGTGAAATGCTTTATTCATATTTTTAAAATGATGAAGTCCAACGCAAATTCAGGTCCGTTTTATAAAGACGTAACTGTCTAGAACTGAGGAGGAGGAGTACACACACACACACACACACACACACACACACACACACACACACACACACACACACAAACACACACACATATGTCAACAATACGTAGCAAGACCGGATGGTATACTTCACACCCCTGTCCCAGCTTCTCCTTGGGCGGACGCAGGTGCCGCCCGGCTTTCTCTTTTTGCATAGGAGTAAACATCCGCCCTCGAAGGAAACCGCCGCATAAAAGAACACATTCGTAAGACAGAGGGAGAGAGGCACGGCAGACAGGCCAAGCTACACAGGGTCCAGCTCCACCACCTCGTCCTCGACCCGGGGGTCTCTTGGGGGGTCTCATATCTATCTCCATTGATAATCCAGCAAGCTAAGACCCCTTTCATTGACTCGCTCAAGACCATCTCACGTGTCGCTCACAACATACATATATATACATGTGTGTGTGTGTGTGTGTGTGTGTGTGTTGTGAGAAACCTCTTTTCCAGCCAGCAACCCGCATCCCCCTAATTCTCACATACTTGACGTCTTCCTAATACTCCTTGTTCAAGGTTTCTAAATCCTTCCCATCCTTCCTGTACCGCCCTCCCTTGCCTGTTTCCCACAGGATCCACCGCTGCCATCTGACCCTACGCACACATGCATACATGCACGAACATACACACGCGGAGATGTCCACTCGAGGGATGACATTTGAATTGTTCATGTTATGGCTATGAGTTTGAACATGTCTTAAATAAGGTGTTCTAGTATTTCTTTTTTGTTTTATGTCACTTTTTTTATTTATTCATGTAGGTTGTCAGCTGCATAACTTCAAATTGAAATGGAACAATTTCTATCGAATGTTTTTATCTCCATGTTAGAATTACTAGCTGGCAACTCTTTGTTTACATGTGGGATTTTGTTAGGCGTTCTCTTAGCCTTTATTACGGCTTCTTTTATGCAGCTGGTCACCTCCCATACTTTGATGTTTGTCATTATATATTTAATTGTATTACTGTATTTCTACTTCACTCGAGATTTTTTATTTTATTTAATTTTGCTTTTTCTTTTATTTCTTAAAGGTCGAGTTTGGTGCGTGCACCTTTTTATTTTGTTGTTTATTGTTTAACCCGTATTTATCATCTTATGTCATTAGCTGTTTTCTTTTTCTTACTGAGGTTTCCTTTAGATTTTTTTTTTTTTTTTTTTTTTTTTTTTAAGCATTTGCCAAAAATATTATTCATCTCGAATGAAACCAAATTCGAAAATGTATACCCTGTGTTTGGAGTTCCCGCCCCCGGGCTTTACGGATTAAAGTGTCAGCCGGACCTTTGGTGTGGTCACTACCCTTTTCCCCAGTTTTTTTCTGGAGAATCCTAGCTGGTGAAAACATTACAAAGGTGGTAAATGAGCCTTCTTTTTCTGCCTTCTACTTGCCACAGTTAGGAGCTGGGACGTATATTATTGCTTCAATAAACATGAGTTGTGACTGTATCTCGTATTAATGGACTTATCTTGATCTGAATGAGTATATATACATTTGTATTATTCTTGTTTTTTTTTTTTTTTATTATCATTACCATCGAGCTTGTGTCAAAGTCACTATTATTGCGATTGAATTATAAATATTACCACTGCTGTCATGTGTGTGTGCTTTTATATTACTCCCCAACACAAAGACCTTACATCGGTATAGCACAATTTGGAGGGACCGAACGGGGCCCAGCTCTGGCCCTTAAGCCGCCTATCGGGGTACCTCGGGCTCACCGATCCCTTACAGTGTGTGTGTGTGTGTGTGTGTGTGTGTGTGTGTGTGTGTGTGTGTGTGTGTGTGTGTGTGTGTGTGTGTGTGTCATTGTGGTATTATTCATTATTGTATTACTTGATATCTCTTCATACATGTAGATCTGAAAGTTTCTGGAAAGATGCGACGGAGTATCTGTCAATAAAAAACGAAAGAAAAGAACAGTTACCAAAAACAAGATTCTCGTAGGCTGGAAAAGGTGCTTGGTTGCCACCTGTGAAGTTGCTGAAGCGTAATTGCTGACCTGGAATTTTACATATATTTAGAAATAAGGCTAATCAAGGATGCGTGAATACACAGAGATAGTTTAGTTTAGTGTTGATTCCATTTATTACAATGGATATTCTTGGTGTGACATACTGTCTGTTTCATTTTGCTTCTAAACTATCCCCTGTGTGCAAGGAATGGCCGGGGTTACCATCCACTGGCGGCGAGGGATTCGAACGCAGGTCAGCAAGATTGCTAGACGAGAACGCTACCGCTGCACCACACAGCACACGAAGAAGTAGAAACCCTCACGGGAAGGAAAGAATAAGCATAAGTGTTTGTTTATCTTTTCTACTGTCTGCTTTCGATTCTACGTCGTATCGGAATTTCCGTTTTTACTTAAAACTTTTAATCTTCTTATCAAGTGGAGGCAAAGATAATGTTGACAGTTGTTTATAGATTATGCAAGCGAGATGTAATGGTGTCAGGGAATCGAGTTTTCTCCTCCTCCAGGCAGCACCCAAGGATGGTCTTGGAGAGGCAGTTAAAATGCTAATGCTTCCAACACGTATCGCTGGGATGGAAAGTGATAGTCAACACTGATTAACAGAAGAAGGTTTTTAAGGAAATTTAATTTGTAAAAAGGTGTTTGTTTCGGATAATCACTATCTTATTATAAGCGTGTTAAGAATATTAGCTTTGTTCGTAGGAAGAGTATTCAGGTTAGCAGTAATGGCAGCGGTGACGATGATAATGAACATGCAGATGATTCTGGTTATGAGTAATAGCAAAATGTCCAGGGAAAGAGAGAGAACAAGAAGAGATATGACACTATGTTCCCTTGCTGGCTATAAAGATATTGAGAATCTAGCAGGTCACCTTCGTGTGTGTGTGTGTGTGTGTGTGTGTGTGTGTGTGTGTGTGTGTGTGTGTGTGTGTGTGTGTGTGTGTGTGTGTGTGTGTGTGTGAGCCTCCCTTCCCGTCTTGGGCTCTCCCCTTTAAACAGGTCAGCCTGGCTGAGATAAATGGCTCTTTTGCAAGGAAAACTGACTCGCAGGCTCATGGAGCACAATCCTTTACGATAATGTGCATTATAAGGATGTCAGGCATTTGCGTGCTGCATTATTATTATTATTATTACTATTCCGTTATCGTTATTTGATAATAACTATAATGTTTATAATATTATATATAAAGATAAAAGATATAGTGATAATACGAAAAATAAGAATGATAATGATAATAATAATTATTACTTTTATCATTTTCATCCTTACCATTGGTAGTATTGTAATACAATAAAAATACTTTTTAATTGTTAGTTGGGGAACTTTTCTTTTTCGTTATCTCCACCATTTCTTTTCTTTGATCTTTTCACCTTTTTCTTTCTCCCTTTCCTCTTTCACAGTTTCGCCTTTAAGAAAACTGAAAGGCTCCGGTTTAATCGTCACAAGAGCCTCCTTCTCTTTTTACTGTTTCCCTTCTTGGGTGAGGGAACGGTGTCTTACGATTAAGACTTATAATGATTTTAGTAGTCATGGTGTCTATCTATCTCTATTTATATAATTGTATGAATATAAATTAGTATCTAGAAAACAAAATGAAATAAACGTTTAGCAGAAGAGAGTTTCTTCCCTCTCGTCATTTTCTCTGTTAGTTTTCTCCTTTTTTTTCCTGCAGCGACGTCGCTCACCGAAAGGAACGCATCGCCACACACGCTCTCTGCCCAAGGAACTGTCCATAAAACTGTACGTAGAATCGCTCTCCCTTTTCGAAGTTGCTTTCCTCTTACATCCTTATTTTATACGTATGTTGCTCGTTCCTTCTTAGCAATCTGTTGTCTTATCGAAATGAGAGGAGAAGGAATACCAATGCTCGGTAAAAAGTGTGATTCACGGCGCGAATTCTCACACCCGCCAAGGCCAGAGTCGTTGGCGAGAGGCGTCCACTGGTGTCTTCCTCCGTTTAATCAAGGTTTCATGAATATGTATCCGTGGAACGCTTCTCTAACCAAGGTTTCATTGGTCATTATGTCTGAATTCCAAAGCTGATCTAGATTACTATTTGTTCCTGAACGTTAACAATGCTAACGGTCTGACTGCGATGCAGATGTTGACAGCGGAAGTAGCGATGACTGTCTGGCATTGTGTGTGGAGTTGGAGGTATACTAACTGACTAGAAACTAAATGATGCATTTACTGAATAGACACATCAACTGGGAAGTACTGTATTGTAAGTACACACACACACACACACACACACACAAACACACACACACACACACACACACACACACACACACACACACACAGACACACACACGTATATATGTATACATATAGATAGATAGATACATACATACATACATACATACATATATATGTATATGTATTGTTTGTTTAGATTAATTTATATTTTAATCACTCGTTATTTTTATCTAGCATTACATTGTATTACATTGTAGGAGTATTACTTTTATGAAGTTAAGTTACTAATGCGGTTTTCCCTTTTGCTGCATGCCTCTCACCCTCTTCGCCACTATAATTCTTGTTCCCCCTCATCTCTCTCTCTCATTTCCTCCATATCTACCTATCTATATATATTTATCTATATATCTATATATCTATCTATCTGCCTCTCCCCTCTCTCTGAATCTCTCTCTCTCTCTATTGGAAGCAAACCAGAAATAACCAGACTCAGCCAACGATATAATTCCACATAAGTATCAGCAGTAAACTTTTTAATTACTTCTTCGGATTAGAGGAATATGCCCTTCGAAAAAAGGAAGTTATAAGTTGTAAAAAGAACTATAAACATTCAAAGAGAAGACAGTAATTTTATACAGATGTAGACTTTCCGTTTCTAAATATAGTATATTTGATGAGTAAATTTACGAGAGAATACACACACACACAAATTATAGTGGCCGTTTGGACTTAATGGCCTTGCACACGAGCGTGTTTTTTCCAGTACAATACACTCCCCCCCCCAAAAAAAAAAAAAAAAAAATATATATATAGATATATATATATATATAAATGAAAAAAGAGAAAAAAAAATTAATAAGAAAGTATAAAGAAACAATGTAGTCATTCAGACACCCATCCGGCAAAAAATGCCCGGATGAACCTTTGCAATACAGGTCATTTAACCCCAAAGAAAGAAAGTCCAAAGAACATTAACGTGTGCAAGATAACGCAATCAACAAAGTTTCCTGGATTAACTCAAAGGCACTAAAACACAGGAACACCGCTGAGCGTACTTACTAGACCGTATCCTGAAAGCGACGACGTGACGAACAGGAAAAGCGATGTTCTGTGTCTTCGCCTTGCCAACAGGAAAACTATTGTCCTCTCACGTGGCTGGATATGAGACAGGGATTCCAATTGTTTTGTAGATGGATATTCTTCAGTCGTATGTTAAAACCAAGACTTACTAATCTTTTTACTTTGTCCCCGTGGTGTGTGTGTGTGTGTGTGTGTGTGTGTGTGTGTGTGTGTGTGTGTGTGTGTGTGTGTGTGTGTGTGTGTGTGTGTGTGTGTGTGTGTGTGTGTGTGTGTGTGTGTGTGTGTGTGTGTGTGTGTGTGTGTGTGTGTGTGTGTGTGAGAGAGAGAGGGAGGGAGGGGGGGAGAGAGAGAGAGAGAGAGAAGAGAGAGAGAGAGAGAGAGAGAGAGAGAAAAAGAAAGAATATATACAATAGATGGTATATTTTGTGATATAAATTCGTAGCGGCAATCGATCTCTCGCAATTCTCCCCTAATACATACAAACCTACACACTGTATAATATGCGGTCACGTCTACATTCACACATAGCCGCCAAATTCAGAAGAGCACAGACCTTCGGCCACTTGCCTGCAGTGAGGGGTATCAGGGCGGAGGAGCGGATGACGGTCGAACGCCTTTGGTCGCGGATTTTAAGCCGACGGGCATGTCACGTACGTCCACTGTGACTCTACTTGTTTAATTGTTTTTACACATAGATGGCTACACTTGTACTAAATTACCAATGAGCCAATTACGAGTACTGCCTGTCTCGCCCGTTTAGCCTTTTCTTTGATTTATGAAACTATTTTACGTTATCTTATTTTGCTATTACTAATGTTTATAGCATTATAGTAATTATAATTTTTATAATAAAAATAACACCCTCATAGCACCAGTAAAAAATACATTCTCCCGCCAATTCAAGGAAAGGTGAAATCAGGTAAGGCAGAGCCATCTATGTGTAGAGACATTTCACAAAAAAAAAAAAAAAAAAAAAAAATATATATATATATATATATATATATTTAAAAAACTAACACAGCATTTTTCCCATTTTTTTATTCATTTTCCCCGGCGGCAATGGGTTAAGGAAGGATGGAGAATGACCAAAGAAACAACTGTATACGCTTTTCTCTAAACAAGCCATAACATATGCATAAATAGCCATTGAAATAATAATGGCAGAAAATCTATGGAACGTGGCTTGAAGCTATTGCAGTATATGGAAAAGCTGATGGTCACTTAAAGATAAGATTATCATTATCATAAATATCAATATTTTTATTTTTATTCCTGATATCATCATAACCGCTGTAGCTGTGTTATTTAATGCGCTATTCATGTTAGAAAAAAAATATGTTTACGTCAGCAAAATACACAATGATGTTACTTTAATAAATCCTCTTTATTGCATTTAGGCTGTAGCAGATACCAGGATTAATTTGCCAGTTGCCATTCGTTCTCGGCATCAATATAATTATCCGTTCCAAAGGAAATTTCGATTTTTATTTGTAAATGGAATATAAGGTTATAAGTTTTAAAAGCAATACAATTTGTACTACAGTCCCTGTCGATAATATATAAAGATAAATAGTACAACTAATAATGCTAATACTATGTTAACTGTGGTAGTAGAATAGTAGTTGCAATAGTAGTGGTAATGGTAGTGGTATTTGTAATAGTAACGGCACAAGGGGTAGAAGTACTAGTTACTGTTACTGTTGAAGTAGAAGAGACAATATTAACCGCAAGAACACTAGAAATGACAAACATTGCAACACAAGTTGAAATTGCAATCTTATATGTAAACCCAATAATTTTTATTTTTACTCACCCAGCTAGATATATAAGGCAATATATATATATTATGTTTTATTTATTTCTTATTTTGAGATAGATATAGACATATAGAAAATGAGAGATAGAGATAAAAGAAAATGTAAGACAAGTCTTTGTGTCTTTTTTCGTGGCCTTTCTGTTTACATTAGTTTATTCATTCTTCTTTCTTTCTGTGTTTGTCTGTGTATATCTGTTGCTTGATCTATTTTTTGCTGTTCGTCTAAGCATATCTCCTTTCCCCCCTTTTTGTATTCTATACACACTCCCATTGATTAATAGCATACAAGCAAACGGATAAATATATTAATGAGCTAACCATAATGATAAAAATGTAAAACTCAACACGATTTCATTTCATCCCAGGTAGCCACAATGTGCAATCTATGATGTACCTTCGTTGTCAATTTCCGAATAAGTATAATCAATCAGGTCCTATTTTTATAATTAAAGTTATTGCGTACTTTATTCATATATTGTGGTAATTTTCTGGAATAGTGTTGTATAAATGATCGCGATGATTTTGGTATCGATGTGTCCCTCTCACCCTCTAGTACACCTATGTGTAAGAAATTATGCCGTGGAACCACCCCCAAACACACTCTTGGCCCCGATAGCAAGGGAGGTTATGAAAGGTATCGGGGAAATATACACTAAATAATCTTATGCGACCCCCTCCTGTGGGAAAACAAAGAATCCACGTATTCACGGCAGGGCAGACACACGGCCGACATGCGGGAGCGCCCGACGCTCTATCCTGCCATAAACATGTACAGGATTCTTTGTTTTCCTGGGCTCCTTAGGAGAGGGGCCGCGGGGGGTACGGTCCCTTGCACTAGACAGCATTGTGACTGATTCTGTGTATATTATTCATATTTTACCCGGTACCTCTCATGCCCTGCTATCGGGGCCAAGCATGTGGAGTTCCGCGACATAATTTCGATATATTTGTTTAGTAGAGAGTGAGTGGAATCCATCGATACCAAAATCGAACGATCGGTTATGCCGTAAGGAGAACATTAAAAATGATATTATTGAAAACAAATAAACAAAAAAGAACAACTGCATATGAATATTCACACAAAGGCGAAAGGACTGCGGTTCAAGAATAATAATAACAAATATATATATATATTGTAGAACCTCGTCCTGATCTTAATCTTAATTACAAATATTTGGTTCCTTCCTGGTAGAAAGTACAGGAGTATGGAGGCAAGGAAAAGGAGAAAGATAAAGGAATTTTCCATTTATCTTTCTCCTTTTCCTTGCCTCCATACTGGATTAATAACCTGGGATATTTCAGCTCAGGACGATGATGTAAGTTTGCCTCGCATTTGGAAAAGACAGATACTGTTGACTAAGGAATAGAGAGAGAGAGAGAACCCGTGAAGTAGGCCCTACAAAAGTATAGTGAGTGGTGATCTTAGGGTGCAAAACATACAACCAAGATGTCTTGATTAATATAGTGTTTTAATATTGGATCGCGGCTGCTCCTCCGAGGAGTGAAGTGTTCCTTTAGCACACCGCAAGAAGCCTCTCTTTCTTTTTATATTAGTAAATCGCATAATCAACATACGATAATGTAAGTGAATATGCGTAAATGCATACACGCACACACACTTGTGGTGAGAAAAGTACATATGATTTATTGTATAAATCATATAAATTTTTATAGTTCATAGAACAGAAAAATAGATACGTTAAACAACATAAGCTCACCTGCATAGTCAGTAATAGAATATAGGTTTCACATTTCTTGCTTTCCATCCCCTTCAGTAAAATGATGAATGGTGATGAACACAATTATACATTCCATGTCCTACACTTCCTTTCATAAACTAAATCATATTTAATCAGAATATGTATTTGTGATATTTAAAAAAGTGAAGTACGCAGTAACTAATAAATTAAAGATAATAATGCATATTTAATGAAATTTACAAAATATAAACAATATCAATGAACCGCTTACCTTTACTAAATATTATTATTCAGTCTAGCAGGTCCTATCACATTTAGTTTATTGCTATGAGTGCCTGGAACGAAATTAAAATGGTGCCATATACTCATAGTATTACCATTTATTTCGTGATTATTTGTTAAAACGTTCTGACTTTTGCTCGCCATTCATGCACCACACTGCCATTAACCAAGAGAAGGAGGAAGTAGAGAAAGTGAGAGACGCAGTCCAACAAAAAAGGCGCAGGAGAGACAAAGGTCCAAAAATAAATGATATTTTATACTTTATGTTAATAAACAAAGGGAACTACTTTATCTGAGTGAACTGGATTTGGCCTGTCTATTCCCTAGTGATTTTCAGAAGCAGTTCTTCACTTGAATTCAAATTCCGCAGCTGTGATCTTTATTTAATTTGTACGTATCTTTGAATACCCTCTGTACGTTGTACCAGTTGTCTCTAACAGCGCACTGGTCTTTTCTCTTGGTGTAGCAAACAGAAAAAATAAAAATAAATTACAAAAAAAAATTCCTTTGGTACGCTTTTTTCCCTTATCCCCTCACCTCCATCTTAGTGTGTCCGACTAAAAACCCTGGTCAGTTTTATCTATTTGAAGTTCGAAAAGGATTGTTCGGCAAAAAATCTACGCTATTTTCAGATGCTTCTGATATGGACGTGTCTCTTTCTTACTCTTCCCTTTTGTTCAGGTTTCTCGAAGAAAACGTATTTATTACCTTCTCTCATATTCTTCGCTCTCTACTGAGTTCTCCACTCTCATCCATTCCATATTTGCCTCTCTCTCTCTCTCTCTCTCTCTCTCTCTCTCTCTCTCTCTCTCTCTCTCTCTCTCTCTCTCTCTCTCTCTCTCTCTCTCTCTCTCTCTCTCTCCCTTCCTCCTACCTCTACCCCCCCTCTCTAGCTGTGTGTATGTATGTGTGTGTGTGTGTGTGTGTGTGTGTGTGTGTGTGTGTGTGTGTGTGTGTGTGTGTGTGTGTGTGTGTGTGCGCGCGCGCGCGATGAAACCATCATTAGATTAGTTAAAGCTGTGTTTATGTTCATGCGTATGTATGTTTATACAATCAGCTTTCACCGGTTTGTCTTTGCCGAAGAGCTATCCAATCTCCGACCTGAATCGACTAGCGCCGCTCGTGTCCCGGCGAAGGAGCCACTTCCACGCCGGCCCAGTGGATCGGCAAAGGACTTTCTTCCCGGCAAAGGATTCTCAAAGAATTTCGCAGGAAGTGAATATGATATGACTTCACCTTGTCAGAAACATATTCCGTAATAGCGCATGGAACTGCAAAATCATGTTTTCGTTAGAATTCACGATATAGTTTATTTGTTCCTAAATCATTGGTGTATATAGTAGTGGAAACGTCATAGGTAAACGAGACGTTTCAGGTGGAAATGATCAACTCAGGTTCCTTTTCTCTCTCTCTCTCTCTCTCTCTCTCTCTCTCTCTCTCTCTCTCTCTCTCTCTCTCTCTCTCTCTCTCTCTCTCTCTCTCTCTCTCTCTCTCTCTCTTCTTTTCTTTTTGTAAACGGAAAGACTCGCGAACACGCTCGTTTCTTCTCCAACACAGACTTCATAATGCTCTCCTTGTCATTTTAGAAGCGCTCTTCATACACCTTGTGCACTCACATGCTAATTAGCGACATAAATCAAATCTGAAATACATGCACAAAATATTTGTATATAGTGAGTATGAACATGATAATTATGATGATGGAAAAAGTGATATTCATATCAACATAAAAAAGAAAGCAAAACAAAACGTAGCATTGTTTAAACCGACGCTAAAAGGTAAATCTAAGCTTCGGGGAAACGAGCAAAAATTTCAGAACTGTGAAAGATCTGAAGAGGGTCGGTGCATGATATAATCTAGGAATAAAAGATAAGAAGCGGTACTTAGGATGTGACATGAACAGGAAACTTTCTGAAAGTATTAACTTTCGATATACGATAGATTAGAAAGTTTTGTCAGCAGCACATACAGAACAACAGGAAGAAAAAAAAAAGACAGAGAACAATCAAAACTGATAAACCATAAACCATTCAATTTGATAAATAATATCATGAATTATAATAGACATGTCAATTGGTAATTACGTTACTGTTTTGGCTTGTGAAAAGAAGTGTTATCCACACACACATACACAGACACGCACATATCTATACATACACGTATATATATATATATATATATATATATATATATATATATATATATATATATACACACACACATTAGAACTGTTATGCTGAGGATAAATAACCACATAAAGAGCAGTAGAAAATACTCATTATAAAAAAAATCTGTACTTAAATATTCACCTTGGTAATAGAATAAAAGTAAATGTAATCCTCAAACAAATACATGGAAAGAAATATAAGCAATAAAAAGTCAGCATTTTTAAAATGCACAACTCGAAAATTTTAGAGGATGTTTCAGTTAACTTTGTCCATGTTTAAATCACAGTGTAGTGAAAAGTAATACATTGGAAAAGCGGGGAGAAGAGAAGGAAACGGCAAACAGAGAGTAAAAAAAGAAATAAACAAAAGGAAAAAATGCGATGAAAAAAAAAAATTGAAACGTGGTCTCTTGTAATTTGAGCTTCTTTTACTATATTAGCCTATATCGTATTTAGAAAAGCAAAAAACGTAGTACTTTCAGACAGATATGAAATATGAAGAAAAATGAGAATAATAAAATGAGTCTAACGTCTCAGCGTTCATTATATATTATTATTGTTATTGTGATCGTCATTTTTATTATTATCGTAATTATTATCAGTCGTAGTGGTGTAGTAGGGAGCATCACTAGTCATGTTTGTTTCTCGCTTTCTGTTTTTCTGTCTCCACATATTCCTGCCTCTTCATCCCCCACTCCTCTCTTTCTCGTTCATATTTGTATGAGTGCGCCCTCTGATGACGAGATTCTGTAGTTTGAACCTTTCTCTGTCAAGTAATCTGTTATAATTGGAGGGGAGGATTTCGGATGAATTTTTTTGCCTCTTCGTTTAATTTCTTTTATAATCTATATACAGTTTGCCATCCTTTGTAACAATAACGTATATGTATATTGTTTGCTTTTTCACCTGCATGGTGAATATCATTTTCCTTTACACTTAAAATCTATTTCAGTATTGAGAATGTAATAAGGAAGCTTTAGCACAGTATCCTAATGCTACATTCTAATTGCATTTTGACGCAAAAAAGTATAAAAAACACACGTATCTACATCAATGATATTGATAACTAAAAATAAAGTATCAGTAATTATAAATGACAATCATGACAATAATAGATATAATATCACACTCTCTTCTAAAATTCTCCTTAGCAAGAAATCCTTTACCCGTCTTCAACAGGCTCTAACGCAGCTAAGCGACCTGGTCTGAATAGAAGAGAGGAAATCTCTTAATCTGATGAATTAGAGGAGAAACACGAGGCGAGCCAGATTGCACGAATGTGTTCAGTAATAGGGCAGGTTTAATGCTCTGTTTCTTATCATATTTTTGATAGTAAGGGTTATGTATATGTAAGTGAATGGGATATGGGTTGTAGATAGTTATATTCCACATGGATGGATAAGGCATTAAAGGACTGCACAAAAAAAGACTAAGGGAAGGACCTTGACAAAACAAAAATACTATCGTTATAACGTTTTCAAGAATGTGGTTTCCAGAGCTACCCTCGAACGCTAACTTGTTATTCCTAACTGTTT
>NC_061855.1:1596365-1598865 GCF_019202785.1 Penaeus chinensis
TTAACTGGACCTCCGGACGGCGTGCAGTCGTAACGGGGCATTTTCAGTCTCTTTTTTTCCACTCTATCATTTTTTTATGGACACATGAACTTGCATAATGAGTGAACGCGTGTTCATCATATTGTGTCATGGGTATTTTTATTTACACTTGCTGACGATTATCGGAATCTGGACAGAAATGTTAATGTTTTACCTGTCACATATTTGATACAGCAAGCTTACTGTTAATTATATATATTAAATTTTGTCACATAACAGTGAAATAATTATAAATTTTACAGAAAAAAAATAGAAATAAATTATTTAGCCACATACAGTACTACGTAACGCGCCCGAAACAATACTATCATTATTTCCCTATCAACACATCTGAAATCTCCCCAGTGGCGGACATATGCACACAGCATCACGGGCAGCATCAATACTTGATCGCATGTAACCTGGTCTTTCTCCTTACAAGTTTAAATATACTTATTTCATTGAAAGCTTTAAGAGGCGGGGCTGCTAACCGATATTGTGTCATTTGTGAGCGAATACACAAAATGTTTTATTATTTATTGATTTGGCTATAGATTTACTCTCTCTCTCTCTCTCTCTCTCTTCCTCTCTCTCTTCCTCTCTCTCTTGCCTCTCTCTCTCCCTCTCTCCCTCTCTCTCTCCCTCTCTCTATCCCTCTCCCTCTCCCTCTCCCTCTACCTCTCCCTCTCTCTCTCAGTATGTCTGTTCGTACGTGTGTAATGTGTGATATGTGGTGTGTGCGTGTGCGCATTTGACATTTAACTTTTAGTTATATTATTACATTAGACCAATGCAAACAAACAGTTAAAGTGACATATTATATTCAATGTGAAAAGTCATCAAATGATATTCTCACGCATTGAATACTGCCTTCTCATCCAGTCAAAACCTTTGCGGTGTGACTCCTGGGAACTGTGTTCGAATTGAAAAAGACCGCATTTTTCTTCCTCTCTCGCGGGGGTCTTTTAGCGCAGACTCTCGACTGACGAAGGATCTCTTTTAGGAAGTGAACTCTCCCTCCTTGCCTAACTTTCTCGGATTTCATTTAGACACGCTCGGATGCTAAGCATAAGTAGTAACTCACACACATGTGAGCATCTACCCTGAAAATTAGAGAGTGATAGCAGACTCGCATATGACCATGTAGAACCCCCACCCCCACCCTCCACCGCCTTATATAAAAATACCTTTGAGTAAAATGCATATGCAACGAGGAAAGAAGAAAATCTCTGTATTTACAATTTCCTAAATGCGCCACGAAAACACATTATTAAAATAATTTAGAAGACCAAGAAAAATCTAGATATTCATTATGTAGAAAAACACAAACAAACATATAGTACTTCCGCATGTAAAGCTACAGGTTTGTTGGTAAATGCTATGCTAGTTTAGCGGAATAACATCCATTGGCGAGGCATCCCTTTCCAACTCTTATCTGCCCCCCCCCCCCCCTTCCCCCGGCCCCTCCTCAATATTCCTACATTCATATGAGAAGTTTCCAGAAAAAAATATGACAGACGTTGTTTAACTAAGAAAGAAAAGATATGATAAAAATGAAGCTCTCTCACATTGGAAACTGTATGAGTGTATGTCTATGTCTGTGAAATATTTGACTAACAATTCCTGCATCGGAATTTTAAATGCACTGAAATATTCACTTAAATCAAGGATGCATGAAAAACTCTTGTCATGGTATAGAGAATGAACACAGAGATGAAAAGGTCTGTTTTCATCATATAAGAGAAAGAAGAGAAAAAGAGGTATACAAACGGCCATTGCTGTCCGCTTGCTTTTAGTATCATACACAACTCATACAGGTGATTTTGTAAAACTGCGATAGAGGATAACAATTACTGACTTGCAAATCGTTCATTTTGCTCGTGTTCGTCTAACCGTTTCCCTTTTCTCGTCATTTTCATTTTCTGCACTCTAATTCAAGTTCTTTTATTGTTTCCCGTAACAGACTCTTTTTATCTGAAAATATATTATTAAGAGTAACTGACTGTTTTCAATTCATTACTCATAACATAATTAAATTTATCTATCTATCTGTCTATATCTATAAATAAGTAATAGTGTGCGATACAGACGGTGTTCTGCTTATTTATTGAAAATGACTGTGTACTTTACCCAATAATTCACACATTTTGGATAAATATTTAAAGCTCCGCTTTGAGCTATGTACTACAACTTGTAAGAATAAGCATTTAACAAATGCAGTCTGTATGAACAGGGTTATGGGGAAAATTCCAATGCCGAGGAAAATTAAATAGAATAGTGCTCGTGTTATGCAAGTCTAACAAATCATAAATATATATTTCCATTCCCATGGGGACATCTAAGAGGCTCAGTTGCGTTGAACACGCCGATTATTAATGTATATACCTTTAAAAAGATGTAACTCTATGGAACGACACAGAATTCAATGAATTTGTGGTGATTGACCTCGCCGATATTCCGCCATCACCCAAGGAGGTAGTAA